>NC_141828.1:2785000-2830000 GCF_982586985.1 Callionymus lyra
CATCTGTGTTTGATGATCTACTGACTCCTTCAAGAAACATCTCTGTGTTTGATGATCTACTGACTCCTCCAAGAAACATCTGTGTTTGATGATCTACTGACTCCTTCAAGAAACATCTGTGTTTGATGATCTACTGACTCCTTCAAGAAACATCTGTGTTTGATGATCTACTGACTCCTTCAAGAAACATCTGTGTTTGATGATCTACTGACTCCTTCAAGAAACATCTGTGTTTGATGATCTACTGACTCCTTCAAGAAACATCTGTGTTTGATGATCTACTGACTCCTTCAAGAAACATCTGTGTTTGATGATCTACTGACTCCTTTAAGAAACATCTGTGTTTGATGATCTACTGACTCCTTCAAGAAACATCTGTGTTTGATGATCTACTGACTCCTTCAAGAAACATCTGTGTTTGATGATCTACTGACTCCTTCAAGAAACATCTGTGTTTGATGATCTACTGACTCCTTCAAGAAACATCTCTGTGTTTGATGATCTACTGACTCCTTCAAGAAACATCAGTGTTTGATGATCTACTGACTCCTTCAAGAAACATGTGTTTGATGATCTACTGACTCCTTCAAGAAACATCTGTGTTTGATGATCAACTGACTCCTTCAAGAAACATCTGTGTTTGATGATCTACTGACTCCTTCAAGATACATCTGTGTTTGATGATCTACTGACTCCTTCAAGAAACATCTGTGTTTGATGATCTACTGACTCCTTCAAGAAACATCTGTGTTTGATGATCTACTGACTCCTTCAAGATACATCTGTGTTTGATGATCTACTGACTCCTTCAAGAAACATCTGTGTTTGATGATCTACTGACTCCTTCAAGAAACATCTGTGTTTGATGATCTACTGACTCCTTCAAGAAACATCTGTGTTTGATGATCTACTGACTCCTTCAAGAAACATCTGTGTTTGATGATCTACTGACTCCTTCAAGAAACAGCTTTACTACCAACTGAGGGTTAAAAACATTTGACTTCTTCCTCAAACGTCTTCAAAGTGTCTTCTTCACCATCATGTTCATTGTGTCACTTTGGCTTATTGTGAGTCTCTGTACGATTGTTGACACACACTGACATCTTGACAAGATCTAAACTTTTGATTTCCATCGAACCGTGACTCGTGAGCATCAAAGAAGGTCACAAATATAAATAAGTTATTACTTGTTCTGCAGTTGAACAAAGTATTTTACAGCAAAAGTGTTGAGTTTGAAACAAGCTGTGTTTGTTCAGTCCTCGCTCTCCTGTATCTGCAGCAGTAGATGGTTGTGGACAGAAGTTCACTTGTGTTGCAACAAGAATCCTCACAGTCAGTCTGTTGCGAAGATCTGGATCTGAAGCAACGACGACTGCGACTCCCTCCAGATAAACACAAGATACAACAGGTCTGACCAGGATCTTCATAGTGTAGCCTCCAGCTGTAGCAGCGACCGTTGATCTGAGTCTGACTCCTCACACATGAGACCTCCTGGTTCTCTGATGACTCCTCACACATGAGACCTCCTGGTTCTCTGATGACTCCTCACACATGAGACCTCCTGGTTCTCTGATGACTCCTCACACATGAGACCTCCTGGTTCTCTGATGACTCCTCGTACATGAGACCTCCTGGTTCTCTGATGACTCCTCACACATGAGACCTCCTGGTTCTCTGATGACTCCTCGTACATGAGACCTCCTGGTTCTCTGATGACTCCTCGTACATGAGACCTCCTGGTTCTCTGATGACTCCTCACACATGAGACCTCCTGGTTCTCTGATGACTCCTCGTACATGAGACCTCCTGGTTCTCTGATGACTCCTCACACATGAGACCTCCTGGTTCTCTGATGACTCCTCACACATGAGACCTCCTGGTTCTCTGATGACTCCTCACACATGAGACCTCCTGGTTCTCTGATGACTCCTCACACATGAGACCTCCTGGTTCTCTGATGACTCCTCATACATGAGACCTCCTGGTTCTCTGATGACTCCTCGTACATGAGACCTCCTGGTTCTCTGATGACTCCTCGTACATGAGACCTCCTGGTTCTCTGATGACTCCTCACACATGAGACCTCCTGGTTCTCTGATGACTCCTCACACATGAGACCTCCTGGTTCTCTGATGACTCCTCACACATGAGACCTCCTGGTTCTCTGATGACTCCTCACACATGAGACCTCCTGGTTCTCTGATGACTCCTCGTACATGAGACCTCCTGGTTCTCTGATGACTCCTCACACATGAGACCTCCTGGCTCTCTGATGACTCCTCACACATGAGACCTCCTGGTTCTCTGATGACTCCTCACACATGAGACCTCCTGGTTCTCTGATGACTCCTCACACATGAGACCTCCTGGTTCTCTGATGACTCCTCACACATGAGACCTCCTGGCTCTCTGATGACTCCTCACACATGAGACCTCCTGGTTCTCTGATGACTCCTCACACATGAGACCTCCTGGTTCTCTGATGACTCCTCACACATGAGACCTCCTGGTTCTCTGATGACTCCTCACACATGAGACCTCCTGGTTCTCTGATGACTCCTCACACATGAGACCTCCTGGTTCTCTGATGACTCCTCACACATGAGACCTCCTGGTTCTCTGATGACTCCTCACACATGAGACCTCCTGGTTCTCTGATGACTCCTCACACATGAGACCTCCTGGTTCTCTGATGACTCCTCACACATGAGACCTCCTGGTTCTCTGATTTCAACGACTCCAGACTCGATGTTGACTCAGCAAAACAAACACCTCTTGTTTTTATCATCCAATAGTAACCACTGATTTATTGATAACTGAATTACTTGTAACTCTCTGTGGTACCGCACAGCTGGAGGTCACCAGAGGTCACTGTTAGGCGATCACTTTAACCTCTGCACTATCGTGCGTCCCTGACTTTGGACCATTTATGTCTAATTTTCTGTGTTATCTCATTTTATAAACAATCCATCTGAACCATGTTATCAAACTGCATCAATGGAATCCTTCGATGGTCTTCAGGAACCATCTGACGCAGGAGTCACTTGTTCCTCAGAACATCACGTCTGAGATCCTGATCCACTGACGACTCAAAGTATCTTCAGGTTCAAACGTTGTGATCCAGTCCCAGCAGAGGCGACTGCCCCATAGAGGGCGCTGTGGCGCCGCCCTCCCACCGAGAGGGCTGTTTTTTTATTCATCTTTTATTTTATTATCATTATTTATTCTCTATTAGTTTAAATGTTTATCAACAGTGAAGACTTTACATGTTAGTCAAACGTTTCAAAACATCAACAATATTTGCATCGATTCAGGTTCTGATTATAATCTTTTATGTTTGTTTGTGTGTGTCGTCATTCGTCATATCCGGTCGCTTTTTGAAGCGCCATCAGTGACGTCACGTTTCTCTAACTCAGCCAATCACACATCGTCGTCTCTGATGACGTCAGAGATGGAAAAGTTGACTTTCTGTCAATAAAGTTGAAGCAGAAAGTGTGTTAGTTTTGTAGCTGATTTTAAATATTTCAATCAAGTAATAATTTCAATATTACTGGAACATTCGAGACTATTCGAGGTGAATAGATTATATATATTATAATAATAGTCTCGAATGTTCCATAAGCTTTTATTTGACTAATGATGTAAAACTATATTTAAATCACACAGAAGAGAGTTTAGGTTTGTTTTCATTTGAATCCTCCGCCACAGATAAACTTATACAAATATAACATAGATTAATAAAGTCCATGTGTGTGTAGTTCCATGATTTACATTTATTTACTATCTTTCTCTCGACATTGAATGTTTGAATAATCGTATTTCCCGCGCAGGAGGCGGGAGGAGGTGTTTGATTGACAGCGAGGGGGCGGGGCTCCGTGTCCTCCAGTCATCCTCGCGTCACTCAGTCTGTGGTTCGAACCGAGCGACACCGACGGTCTGGACCTTCTCGCTCTACCATCAGATCCGAGCCAGTGTTCGGAACCATCTGGACCTGGACCTGGACCTGGATCTGGATCTGGATCTGGACCTCCACAGAGGATTTCTCTGGAACGGAATATTCCTCGTTTTTCCTGCGCGAGCGGAACATTTCTCTGCCAGACTGTTGTACCTCCAGACCTCTCGCTCTGACCCAGAACCTGGCCCAGGTCTCCAGAACCGCCTCTCGCTCGAGAATCACTTCATTCAACGTTTGACCAAAATGTGATTTTCATGGAAGGTTTTGGTGTTTTTGACCATGAGGAGGATCTTCTCGCATCAGGAACAGCTGCTCTGGACTCCTTCACTCTCGGTTCTTGAAGGAAGCATCAGCATGAGCGAGGCTCTCATCGAGGCCGACACATGAGCACAGACACACGCGCACGCGCCTCACACACGCACGCTTCTTTCTTCTCAACATCATGGACTGTGAGGTCTTCTCTCCGCTGCTGGAGCAGTTCCTGCTCACGCCTCTGGTCTGCTGGGTGAGTCCTGGTCCTTCTGCTCCTTCTGCTCCTTCTGCTCCACACACACGCTTCTGGCTCACACCTTTTGTCTCGTGCGCAGGTGAAGACTGTGGGTCAGACCTCCACGCACGGATCCACGCTCTCGGAGTACATGGAGTTAGTGGACGGGATCTACCTGAACGAGATCATGCTGGAGATGTGAGTCAAACCTCCTCGTGTGTGTTCATGCTAATGATTGAACCGAGCCTGAGGCTTATTGTGTGACCCCAACAAACACACACACACACACACACACACATGAGCAACTGAAGCAGTTCTTCAAGAACCACAGTCTGGACTGATGTAGGTTCAACACAATAGAGCTTGTATTGAGGCCAAGGATGGGTCAGTTCTGTCACGAATCTTCTTTCAATGATGAAGATTCAAAAAGTATCATCGCGTCAGAGTCACTGTCACAGGAAGTGACGTCACAGAGTCGTGTTGAATCTAGTTCAGGTAGAACTTCATTGATCCTCAGCAGGTAGAACTTCGGGAAATAGTTTTTTTTTTCCAATTAGACACAGGAATACAGACGATAATCCATAAATAAAATAAGAAGAAGAACAAAGAGAAATAAAGAGAAGGAACAAGATGATACGATCTAAGTCTAAAGAGAAAGAACAAGATGATACGATCTAAGTCTAAAGAGAAAGAACAAGATGATATGATCTAAGTCTAAAGAGAAAGAACAAGATGATACAATCTACGTATCTATCGTACCAGAAATACTCGTAACAATTCAATACAGACAAGGAGAAGTATTGTTTACATCGGTTGTATCTTCTTGATCTAGTTACTTGTCCTTCAATAATCCATACACTTATATTGATATATATTGCCATATGTTCTTCACAATACTGTCAATAGTATTGTTTTATAAATTGACAATTAACAAGTAAATATTCGGTTAATTTCGGTTGTTTTTACAAACATAGATCTTCTGTTTTTTTAAATTCTGTGAACTGATGTTGAGTTTGTAACTTGAATTCTCTGAAAGAAACACAATATATCCTATCGCCAGATACACACCCCTGCTTTCCAGGGTGTCCCTTGCCTCTCACCATTAGTAGTTGGGATCAGCTTCACTGACCTCCATTAAGAAACACCGTTTCTAAAGTTCACTAGTAGTGGATCTACAGGTAAATCTACAGGTAAAGAAAGCGCTTTTATCGCGAGGCACGAAAAGACTCAAAACATTAAATAAAAGCCAGTGATGTTTTTTATTTGTTCCTAGGAATTGAGTTGTGACTTCATGAGAGTTAAACTGTGTTTTAACCTGATTATTTGATAAATACTTGATTTATTCTCACATCATAACCGTCGGTAAGTGTGGACGACATGTCGGTAGATCATCAGTCATATTTATATATATATATATATATATATATATATATATGCAAGAACCGTGTTGATATTTGAAAATATGCTAACATTTACATGCTACCTACAGCTGGTTATTTCATGATAACTATAATCTTTCACTGCCAGACCTGTGTGTCTGTGTGTGTGTGTGTGTGTGTGTGTGTGTGTGTGTGTGTGTGTGAGAGTCTCTTCTGTTGTGAACCCCACACGACTGTGTCATAAGAGACTCACACATGACATAATAATGATAACATGCTAACATATCGTGGCGCTCCGTGTACTGGAGGAGATTCTGCCTCTCAAGCTCCAGTTTCCTGCTGTGATGAAGATTTAACTCACAATAGCAGCTTTAAGTTGAGGCACGACCTTCATCATCATCATCATCTTCATCTTCATCATCACAGATAATGATAACACTCGATGATATCAACTCACAGAAGATTAGAATCACTTCCTCTGTCTTTCCATGATCATCTCCTCCATGATCTTTTCAAAGCAGGTCACATGTTGTTCCATGTGTTGATGCTGCAGAAGTCAAGGTTATGACGAGCTTCTGTAAAGATCTGATCAAGATTTTCCTTCTGCCTGTGAGACCATGAATTCCACGGTTTCCTGTCCCTGGATTATGACTAGAGTCGGGTCAACGTCCTCTCACTGCTGGGAGACATGTTTGTGCTTCACGATGAAGCTTGTGTCATGGAGGCACAAGTTGTGTTATATTGTGTTAGTTGTTCTTAACTCGCCTGAGATTCTTCATCCGAGACGAGCAGACGTGTGGGTCAAACCTCCAAGACCAGGACTTCACCACCGCCTCTAGACCGTATGATCCAAGGCTGTTCTCGGGTCAAAGGTCAGAAGAACTCTCGACCTTGTATCTAGACCTGGACGACCACTGATCTCAAACGAACCTCAAATCCTCAGCTGATGTTTGAAGCTGATCCCATCAACCGGTCGTTTATCTTGAACTCGTTTCATTTGATCTGACCTTGAGAGCTGAGGACCTTTCATCGTTTTTGTTCATCTCACTCGTTTTTAAATGGATTTCCACAAGAGATTCCAATGATTAGATTTTAATGCTGTTTGTTGGTCATTTATTTGTAGTGAAATTGAATCAAAACTCATTTAAGGCTTTATCGACAAAATCCAAGTTAATTTTGTATCATTGGTGGAAGAGATTGAAGGAGGTTTGCTGTCCTGGCTGGAGTCCAGCCTTGGATGGTCTCTCAGCGATGTCACCACACGTGACGCATGTTTACTTTCTGAACTATTTAATATCTGAGCAAAGACTCGACCGCTTCCTATTGTTTTGATCGTCCGCACAGAAGCGACTTGACTTCCCACACACTCGTGTAAACATCCAGGACCGGGATAAGTTTAGATGATTCTGAGTCTTCAGAAGGTCAAGAAGAGGCAGGAATGCTTGGGAAACACATCTGGGTTGAAAGCGTTTGAGAGCAGATGGAAACGACCACAAGAAGCATCTGAGCAACGGTTTGATCTGGTTTTGGTTTCTCCACCAAAACATGTCCGACAGGAACTTTGAACTCCGGCGGAGGATGTTCGTGTTCCGTGTGTGTGTCAGAGTTTGTGTTGTGTGTGTGTGGAGTCGGCAGCTGCCGCGGGTCGTCTGGTCCGGCCGTCCTCCCACACAGAGCCTCCAGTCATGAGGTGCTGCTGAGGCGCTCTTTGTCTCCTCGCCATCGCCGTCTCCGGGAGGCTTGAACCCAAATAGACGGCGGCGGCAACTGTGCGTGTGACGCTTCATGTTTGCTTGACTTGACGCAGCCTGTTACAGAAATACTGTGTTTTCTTTCACAAGGCTTCTATTGTCAGGGTTTCAGTTGAAACATGGAAGGATATCAAATGTGTTAAAGCTGAGGAAGAACACGGGGCGTTCCTAGACCCCCCCACGCCTGCCTCGCCACAGTCGCTCCGCCTGTTGGAAAGTAGCACAGAATGTATGTAATTATAGAGGCTTGTTCCACTTCTTCATCTCACTCTCTTCATATTCATTAACTCGGAGTATATGGAACGTATTTTCCGGACTATAAGTGTCTCCGGAGCACAAGTCGCTCCAGACATAAAATGCATAATAAAGAAGTAAAAACATATATAAGTCGCATTTTTGGGGGAAATGTATTTGATAAAATCCAAGAACAGACATGTGATCTTGAAAGACAATTTAAAATAAAACTAGAGGCAACAACAGAATAATGTTACGTTACATGAAGTGAGAACCTGGTATGTTAACATAACATATGAAGAGTTATTCAGAGAACTATAGCATCAATAACTAACAAGTTTACCAAACCATCCGTGTAACTCCAAATAACTCTTCATCCTCGTGTCACTTTTAAACAACTAACTAACTCCGGAGGTAGAAGATGCTTCCTCTTCTACGTGGAAATGATCAACACAGGCCTAGAGCGCCCTCTTGAGGTTTAGTGTGAGAATAACATGTGAAATGATATACTGGTAATAATGTGGTAATAATTTCACACAGAAGTCGCTCCAGAGTATAAGTCCCGGACAAACTATGACAAAAACTGCGACTTATAGTCCAGAAAATACTGTACTACTATGAGTGTTGTCTATATTGTGACAGTGATGCTCGTGAAAATACTCTTGTTTCCTGAGGTTTTAATGACTACCTGGCCTTGAATGTATCCTCCAGTCTGGGCAGTAATACTTTCATGCTTCTACTTCCTGAAGTACGGCTCGTTGTTTGTTTATAGAGCAGCATTGTGTGTAAACGGGGAACTGAAGTGTTGACGGCTGGAAAGACTCAAACTACGAGTCACGACTGACGCATCAGTTCTCAGCCGATCGCGACACATTCTGAAATAATATCACGCGGAAGCCGCCGAGAGCTAGAAGAAGGTTGTTGGTCCCACGAGCCGTTCAATCTGGGAAGAAATGGCGAGATATCTGTGGACATAAGACGAGACATGGACCTTCTTTGTCATATCAGAAAGTATGGATTTCATGAAGGCTAGTCAAGTGCAACTGTAATATTTTATAAAGTTGTTATTTGACGATCGTCAACTGTATGTCATACAAGTTGATTCTAAGATGGTTGGACGAGGAAAGACGTTTCTTGTTCACCCTTGTATAAAAATCTGTATCGTTCAGGTCTTACAGTAAGAAACTCTTATGAAACTCCTTAAACAGTTTAGTTTCTGTGGAAAAATGTAGGAAAATGTGCCGAAAACACACTTTGAAAGTTTTTCCATAAATTCAAATTTTGGTGCAAAATGGTGTGTATTGACGATCAACATGTTCCGCCATCTTTAGTGTTTATAAGTGAAGGTAGTGACTGAGTCTTTGTGGTGCCAGACTGTGGCTCCTACAGAGAAGAACAAAAGAACCATCCGGCTCCGGCCTGTCAATCACAAGATGTCTTTTGAAAACCAGCCCACTGGACGACGACCTCGTCGGAAATACAACTCCATCCATATTTTTCTTGCGTCCGAACGTGTCGTCGCTTCGCGTCGACCAAGACTTGTGGTCGTGGACGTCCAGCTGTCGAAACCCGACCCGTTCCTCACGTCCGCCGGTGACTCAGACGGCAGCAGTTGTCGGCAGCATGAGGGAGAAAGACCACAGGATTATGTCAACGGTTCGCTGTCACCCAGATGGCTCAGTGACCCGTCTTTATGTCCCAACTTCTCTGCGAGGCCTCTGACATCAACCAGCCAATTATGTCGCCGGCGCTGAGCTGTCGCACCCATTAGTTCCGCTGCCCGCGAAGGAGTCGCAGTGGAGTCGCTGAACGTGACGACTGTCCTGTTGAGTTGCTGCTCTCGTGCCAGACTTCTGTCCAGAGAGTGACGTGTTGCTGTGAAAACTGTTGTGGGATCAAGTAGATCAGCAGTTGCTCTGCAAAGGTACACAAGGAATGTTGTCTCTTCCCTGAGAGTCCGGGCGGATCCGAGCACGTCGGACCATAAATCTCGGTACATGATGCTCACCAGGAAACATTCTTGCACGATCCAACCATTTCCTGATTGAACTCCTTAATACTCATTGATCCGACACTTCACATGTTGTCCAGGCTTTATGTTCACGTTTGTCAACCAAGGAGCATGTTTTTGTGATGTTTATATTCAAGTATTCTTACTATCTTGGTAAACACTCTGTGTACCCAAATATAAAGTACTTCTTGCAGTTGTACTTCGTTTGAATGTCATGTTAATGCTGCCTTTGAAGTGTATTTTTAAGTAAAACAAATAAGCTGTTGGTTCTTCAAACAACAGAGTTGGTGTTATTTATGTTTGTAAACCTACATTTCTTGCCTTGTTACCGTTTACCTAAAAGAAAGATGGCTGACTTATTGAGTCACCTATAGAGACATGTGTGTAACTACTGGTGGGATTCCTATGAGCTTGGTTTGCCCCTCAGCTCAGCTCAGATTGAGATCTCGCAGCCTTGTGTTCTCTGAGATCCTCGTCACGTTCATACATACATACATACATACATACATACATACATACATACATACATACATACATACATACATACATACATACATACATACATACATACATACATACATACATACATATTCTACCATATCCCCTCATTGTTGTCATTTTACGGTTCACTTTCTGCGCTCTCGCTGTTTTTGTTTTCCCTCCAGTGCGTTTATGTAAATCTGTTGAAGCGTCACGACTGACCGAGTCACGCGTCGGTAGTTTGTAATAATGTATTGATTAACCAGAGTCGACACCAAAACATAAACACACAGTAATTGTCTCGAGCGGTTCAACAACAAAAACAACCGTGATGCCTTCACTGACCGGAGTAAAACCCTGGACCTTGAAATAGATTCTCTTGGGTTTTGTGAATAAAAAATGAGGAAAACAAAGTTAAAACGAGTCGATCGGAGCAGCTGTGATGCATTATTCACCATTTCATGTTAAATTGATGTAGGTTTGTGTATAAACTGTGTGAAGATGTGAAAGTTTAGGAAATGTTTAAAAAGATGAGCCTCAACATGTATAATAATAACAATTAAAAAGTCAGTTTAAGTTTGTTCAGCGACACCAGGCGCTTCGAAGCACACGACAGAAACTGTACTTAAGGCCGACACCAGTCAAAGCATATAGACGGTGCTTTCAGCAGGAGGATGTTTCCCAGAATACACTTGTCGTCACATCCTCTTCGGCAGCAGGTCCTCGGGCAGCTGGTAAAACACAATCATTCTCAGTCATTGTTGAGTTTTGTTGAACGAGTCAATAATACATCTCGGTAATAACTGTCCACCCGTGGAACACGCCCATGACTAGTCTACCCTCCGTGTACGTCCTCAAACCTGCTGGAGTTGCAGGAGAATAAATGATCAGATTCTTTTGAAGGCGTCGTGGTCGCGTGTGGATGGACGTGTCACCGACACGGTGGATGTTTACAAACGAAAGATCCACGATTATCTTTTCTCCTCGTTTCCACGTGATGATCTTCATTTCTTCAGCTGGAGTGTCATCTTCCTGATCCTCCTGCTGGTTCCTCAGCTCAGCAGCTTCCCCTCCGTTGTCTGTGAGCGAAACCTTTGTTGTCTTTGTCTCCCTGACTGGTTGCTGCACAAATACCTCAGATTCCAACCTCAAACGTGGCCGCCGGGTTCTCCTGGGATGTTCCTCCTCGTCTCGCTCTGAGCCGTCTTGACATCGTTCTCGACTTCTCTCGTAATCATGTTTGTGTGACGCTGAACTGTCTTCAGATAGAATCACGACCTGCATGAGTCCTCGTTGATGCTGAGCTCTGAGCCACACAAACAAACAAGAACACACACTTGTTTGAAGTGCGCTCTGAGCCCATACAAATGCAGGAGAAATGTAAAGAAATCTAATTGAACACAATTCCTTTCTCCTGGAAATGACTCTTTCTAAAATTCTAATAATAATAATAATGTGTCGAGGATAACATTGTTTCCTGGATCTTGTATCTGTGACTACATTATGAACATCACACACATGTGTGGTCGTTTTTTATTTTCATAGATTATCTGCAACTCGTCCAGTAGCTGCTGTTGAAGCCAGTGTGTTATTCAAGTGTATGGTAATAATCCGCTCCCTGGTAATGCTAACTCAACACCTTTCCCCCCATCTGTTTCACCTTAGGGACCCCCTGTGGCTCCTGCAGGGGGATAATCCCCTTGTGTTGCTGAGAAACATCTGCAGGTCGTGAGGTTTTTCATTAACGTAAGATTATTACAAAGTATTTAGTAGAAATGAGACTAATAACTCTTACCTCTAACTTTGCACATTTAGTTTTAGGATTTCTCTCCTCTGGTCCTGAAGTTCAGGAACCATCAGTAGATTACAGGAAAGTAAGAACCAGAATTTTAAAATGATCCTGAAAGAAACCAGTGAAGAGTTTGAAGGAGAAATGCGAGTTCTTCTACTAGAGCGGCTCAGTGGCTGCAGAGTTTAGTATGAACTGCAGACGAGAAGATCCTTCTGGTTTAGACATGAAATAAACTTTTATAATAGTGTCAACGACACAAACACATGGATTATAAGATCCAAGTCATGCTGTGACATCATTTTCCTAAATGTAGAGATTAAGGTGGGAGGAACACCTGGGTCAGGGCGAGACAAAAGAAAAACGTTAACGAACATAAACGAGCGTAATCCTCTGATACTCCACTTTGATTGACATCTCGACGACCAACACTTGAACACTTTTAGGACACAAACCTCTGGTCCTGGTTTCATGGAAGCCTGAGCAGCAACAGGACTTTAACTCCAGTCACTATGGCTACAGGGGCAGTGGAGAGGCCCAGTGGACCTGGAGAGACAAAGAACATGGAAGGAAGTGTCAGAGAGAAGCAGTTGTTGATCTGCTCTGGTTTGTTTGTCGACTGTTGAGAGGTTTGTAGGAAACAGAGAGAAGTTATGGCTTTTTTTCTCGAGGTTCGGCTCTTGTGTTTCCCACAGACTGTTGATGGAGAGGATGAATGAAAACACTAGTGAGTCTAAAAGTATTGCTACACTTAAACATTAACATATTTATTTCACCATATTTGAACTGTATGAAACAAGTATATTCAATTTATTTTATTTTTACAATTAACTGTGTTTGTTTATTTTATGTTTTGATCAAATCACAGTATATTGTGTCGCTCTATCGTATCGTGTCGCATTCTTGAAAAAAACTCTTTATTGAGGTTTGATTAAAAAGCTGCAGCAGATCATTTGGATTTAATTCTGTTACTTAAAGTCTGTATTTTAACTATAAACTAGTTAAAACTCTGTTCAATTGATATGTATAGATTATAGCTTCATAACGCTAGTATTTTTCATTTGTGACAAAGTGTTTAATCTACTTATTTATCGAGAAGGCATCGATTCATCTTCAGATATATTCTCAGAACTATATTCTTCGTTGTTGCTCGACCAGCATTTACCTGCTAACGTGTTATTATGAACATGTAACATACAAATGAAGCGTCATGTTTCTGACCTGCTAACATGTTATTATGAACATGTAACATACAAATGAAGCGTCATGTTTCTGACCTGCTAACATGTTATTATGAACATGTAACATACAAATGCAGCGTCATGTTTCTGACCTGCTAACATGTTATTATGAACATGTAACATACAAATGAAGCGTCATGTTTCTGACCTGCTAACATGTTATTATGAACATGTAACATACAAATGAAGCGTCATGTTTCTGACCTGCTAACATGTTATTATGAACATGTAACATACAAATGAAGCTTCATGTTTCTGACCTGCTAACATGTTATTATGAACATGTAACATACAAATGAAGCGTCATGTTTCTGACCTGCTAACATGTTATTATGAACATGTGACGTACAAATGAAGCATCATGTTTCTGACCTGCTAACATGTTATTATGAACATGTAACATACAAATGAAGCGTCATGTTTCTGACCTGCTAACATGTTATTATGAACATGTAACATACAAATGAAGCGTCATGTTTCTGACCTGCTAACATTTTATTATGAACATGTAACATACAAATGCAGCGTCATGTTTCTGACCTGCTAACATGTTATTATGAACATGTAACATACAAATGCAGCGTCATGTTTCTGACCTGCTAACATGTTACTCTGAACATGTAACATACAAATGCAGCGTCATGTTTCTGACCTGCTAACATGTTACTCTGAACATGTAACATACAAATGCAGCGTCATGTTTCTGACCTGCTAACATGTTATTATGAACATGTAACACACAAATGAAGCGTCATGTTTCTGACCTGCTAACATGTTATTATGAACATGTAACATACAAATGAAGCATTATGTTTCTGACCTGCTAACATGTTATTATGAACATGTAACATACAAATGAAGCGTCATGTTTCTGACCTGCTAGCATGTTATTATGAACATGTAACGTACAAATGAAGCGTCATGTTTCTGACCTGCTAACATGTTATTATGAACATGTAACACACAAATGAAGCGTCATGTTTCTGACCTGCTAACATGTTATTATGAACATGTAACATACAAATGAAGCGTCATGTTTCTGACCTGCTAACATGTTATTATGAACATGTAACATACAAATGAAGCGTCATGTTTCTGACCTGCTAACATGTTATTATGAACATGTAACACACAAATGAAGCGTCATGTTTCTGACCTGCTAACATGTTATTATGAACATGTAACACACAAATGAAGCGTCATGTTTCTGACCTGCTAACATGTTATTATGAACATGTAACATACAAATGAAGCGTCATGTTTCTGACCTGCTAACATGTTATTATGAACATGTAACATACAAATGAAGCGTTATGTTTCTGACCTGCTAACATGTTATTATGAACATGTAACATACAAAATGAAGCGTCATGTTTCTGACCTGCTAACATGTTATTATGAACATGTAACATACAAATGAAGCTTCATGTTTCTGACCTGCTAACATGTTATTATGAACATGTAACATACAAATGAAGCGTCATGTTTCTGACCTGCTAACATGTTATTATGAACATGTGACGTACAAATGAAGCGTCATGTTTCTGACCTGCTAACATGTTATTATGAACATGTAACATACAAATGAAGCGTCATGTTTCTGACCTGCTAACATGTTATTATGAACATGTGACGTACAAATGAAGCGTCATGTTTCTGACCTGCTAACATGTTATTATGAACATGTGACATACAAATGAAGCGTCATGTTTCTGACCTGCTAACATGTTATTATGAACATGTAACATACAAATGAAGCGTCATGTTTCTGACCTGCTAACATGTTACTCTGAACATGTAACATACAAATGCAGCGTCATGTTTCTGACCTGCTAACATGTTATTATGAACATGTAACATACAAATGCAGCGTCATGTTTCTGACCTGCTAACATGTTACTCTGAACATGTAACATACAAATGCAGCGTCATGTTTCTGACCTGCTAACATGTTACTCTGAACATGTAACATACAAATGCAGCGTCATGTTTCTGACCTGCTAACATGTTATTATGAACATGTAACACACAAATGAAGCGTCATGTTTCTGACCTGCTAACATGTTATTATGAACATGTAACACACAAATGAAGCGTCATGTTTCTGACCTGCTAACATGTTATTATGAACATGTAACATACAAATAAAGCATTATGTTTCTGACCTGCTTACATGTTATTATGAACATGTAACATACAAATGAAGCTTCATGTTTCTGACCTGCTAACGTGTTATTATGAACATGTAACATACAAATGAAGCGTCATGTTTCTGACCTGCTAACATGTTATTATGAACATGTAACATACAAATGAAGCGTTATGTTTCTGACCTGCTAACGTGTTATTATGAACATGTAACATACAAATGAAGCGTCATGTTTCTGACCTGCTAACGTGTTATTATGAACATGTAACGTACAAATGAAGCGTCATGTTTCTGACCTGCTAACGTGTTATTATGAACATGTAACATACAAATGAAGCGTCATGTTTCTGACCTTCTAACATGTTATTATGAACATGTAACATACAAATGAAGCGTTATGTTTCTGACCTGCTAACATGTTATTATGAACATGTAACATACAAATGAAGCGTCATGTTTCTGACCTGCTAACATGTTATTATGAACATGTAACATACAAATGAAGCGTCATGTTTCTGACCTGCTAACATGTTATTATGAACATGTAACATACAAATGAAGCGTCATGTTTCTGACCTGCTAACGTGTTATTATGAACATGTAACATGCAAATGAAGCGTCATGTTTCTGACCTGCTAACATGTTATTGTGAACATGTAACATACAAATGAAGCGTCATGTTTCTGACCTGCTAACATGTTACTCTGAACATGTAACATACTAATGCAGCGTCATGTTTCTGACCTGCTAACATGTTATTGTGAACATGTAACATACAAATGAAGCGTCATGTTTCTGACCTGCTAACGTGTTATTATGAACATGTAACACACAAATGAAGCGTCATGTTTCTGACCTGCTAACATGTTATTATGAACATGTAACATACAAATGAAGCGTCATGTTTCTGACCTGCTAACATGTTACTCTGAACATGTAACATACTAATGCAGCGTCATGTTTCTGACCTGCTAACATGTTATTGTGAACATGTAACATACAAATGAAGCGTCATGTTTCTGACCTGCTAACATGTTATTATGAACATGTAACACACAAATGAAGCGTCATGTTTCTGACCTGCTAACATGTTATTATGAACATGTAACATACAAATGAAGCGTTATGTTTCTGACCTGCTAACATGTTATTATGAACATGTAACATACAAATGAAGCGTCATGTTTCTGACCTGCTAACATGTTATTATGAACATGTAACACACAAATGAAGCGTCATGTTTCTGACCTGCTAACATGTTATTGTGAACATGTAACATACAAATGAAGCGTCATGTTTCTGACCTGCTAACATGTTATTATGAACATGTAACACACAAATGAAGCGTCATGTTTCTGACCTGCTAACATGTTATTGTGAACATGTAACATACAAATGAAGCGTCATGTTTCTGACCTGCTAACATGTTATTATGAACATGTAACATACAAATGAAGCGTTATGTTTCTGATCTGCTAACATGTTATTATGAACATGTAACATACAAATGAAGCGTCATGTTTCTGACCTGCTAACATGTTATTGTGAACATGTAACATACAAATGAAGCGTCATGTTTCTGACCTGCTAACATGTTATTATGAACATGTAACACACAAATGAAGCGTCATGTTTCTGACCTGCTAACATGTTATTATGAACATGTAATATACAAATGAAGCGTCATGTTTCTGACCTGCTAACATGTTATTATGAACATGTAACATACAAATGAAGCGTCATGTTTCTGACCTGCTAACATGTTATTATGAACATGTAACATACAAATGAAGCGTCATGTTTCTGACCTGCTAACATGTTATTATGAACATGTAACATACAAATGAAGCGTCATGTTTCTGACCTGCTAACATGTTATTATGAACATGTAACATACAAATGAGGCTTCATGTTTCTGACCTGCTAACATGTTATTATGAACATGTAACATACAAATGAAGCGTCATGTTTCTGACCTGCTAACATGTTATTATGAACATGTAACATACAAATGAAGCGTCATGTTTCTGACCTGCTAATATGTTATTATGAACATGTAACACACAAATGAAGCGTCATGTTATTATGAACATGTAACTCACAAATGAAGCGTCATGTTTCTGACCTGCTAACATGTTATTGTGAACATGTAACATACAAATGAAGCGTTATGTTTCTGACCTGCTAACATGTTATTATGAACATGTAACATACAAATGAAGCGTCATGTTTCTGACCTGCTAACATGTTATTATGAACATGTAACATACAAATGAAGCGTCATGTTTCTGACCTGCTAACATGTTATTGTGAACATGTAACATACAAATGAAGCGTCATGTTTCTGACCTGCTAACATGTTATTATGAACATGTAACATACAAATGAAGCGTCATGTTTCTGACCTGCTAACATGTTATTATGAACATGTAACATACAAATGAAGCTGCTCTCAGCAGATGGTTCACGATCACACCTGAAGGTTTGACCTGAGCTGAACCACTGACTCGACCACGGAGGCTGATCACGCCTCATCCCCCAGATATCCATGTTCTTAGCGTGTTCGCGTCCCAGACCCACGAGCTCCGGTTCTGTTCGGACACATCTCTGCTCGACACGTGGCCGACAGCAGCTGAGCCTCTTTGTTTGTGTGCATGAAGTCAGAAGTGTGTGTGTGTGTGTGTGTGCGTGGCCGCTCGACTGACTGTGATGGATCCTGTCATATGTAGGTTAGCACTGCACCCCAACCTCCTCAGCCAATCACAGCTCAGCGGCTGAGCGAGGCCTGAGGCGCCGCACGAGACCATCGATGGTCCGGCTTATCGACTGTTAGTCTGGCTCAGTCTGCCTCCCTGGCTCCTTAATCCATTCGTCTATCTGAGGTTCTGTATCAGCAGGACCTGGACAGGGTCGGGGTTCATCCCCACGACTGCTTTTAATCCTGAGCCACGGGGGAGCGTCTGATCGTCACCTTCACAGGTGTGTCCGAGGAATGACAAGCATCGCTACAGTCCGTCTGTCGAGGCTGTCGTGATACACTTTGATACAGTGATGCCATATATTCAGCTCACAGTACCATTATATATTTATATATATATATATATATATATATTTATATATATATATATATATATATATATATATTTTTAGCCCATGACAGGGAACAATTTATTCAGCTTGCGATACAATGTATTTAGTTCACAATATATTTCAAAATCATATAGATTACTAAATATATTGTGTTTTAAACGAAATGTATACTATGTACTATAATACCGTGTACTGAATATATCCAGCTCACAGTGGGGTTGAATATATTCACCTGAATATAAGCCTCGTCCTCGAAACTCTACACAGTGCAGCTGACTTTGAACCTCTTGAAATACCTTATGATATATTCGGCAAATACGATGTATATGTTCGGCTCGTTTATTTAACTCACAGTACAATGTATTCAGCTCTCGATATAATTAGGAAATATATGTTTAGCCAACGATGGGGAAGAATTTCTTCAGCGTCAGATTTATATTGAGCTCATAATTGCATGTTTTCAGCTCAGGATACGTTTGATTTCAACGCACTTTCAAAAGGTTCCGAACGACTTCCTTGAAGTGGCATCTTGTGATTGTTGTACGGTATCCTCTCGTCCTCAGTTGTAGCAGGGATCTGGTGGGATTGAATTCTTTCTTTAGCTGCGAAGGACGTAACGACTGCTGTCGTCGATCACACAACAAAAAAAGGAACAAAAACGCTTTGAATGTTCATCAAAAATCAATACAGAACCATCTAAAGAATATTAAGATATATATTGTATTTGCTACGATCTCTCAGTGGCTCTGATGACATTCCTGAACTCATGTCATTACCACACAGTTAATCATATCTCTAACACACACACACACACACACACACACACACACACACACACACACACACACACACACACACACACACACACACACACACACACACACACACACACACACACACACACACACACACACACACACACACACACACACACACACACACACACACACACACACACACACACCCTCCTCGCCCTGACAGGATTACAGGCTTCAATGTGCCTCTTTAATTAAGGGGTTAAACAGACCCCCGACCATGGTGTGTGAGCAGGGGGAGGGTCCGGGTCACATTACTGTTCATTTAGACCCGTGTTAAAGGGACGCCTGTGTCTCTGGACCGGCACGAGCACGAGCGTGACGGGGAAGCGGATCCGGAGAGAAAAACTGCTAATTAACACGTCCAGAGACGACGATGGAGTTCAACTCTAGTTTGAAACTTACATTTATAATTACTATATAAACAGATCAGGCTCCTTTATTCACCTTTAAGTCGTTTAATTGAACCTTCTGTGCATCTTCCTCAAGGTTTATTTTGAAATCTACTCTTGGATAATAATAGTTTTGAGGCGTCCTCTGATTAAAAAGCACATTTTATTAAAGTCAAAATCCTGTTTGTTCCAGCGCTGACTCTCAACCCAACGATACTGTCCTTCTTGATTCTCAAGTGTTTGTTGAAGACGTCAAAGATCTCGTGTTCCTCTCGGAAGATTCAACTCTCGTCGATGTCATGCATCAGAGCGAGAAGGAGATTCCACCAGTCGAGGTCGTTTCTCGATCTTTTCTGGTTCGTTCTTCGTCGCACATACGTGTCCTTGACGTGTTCGCTCGACCTGACGTGTGCACGACTGGATGCAAACATCTGAAGATGCTCCTCCCCCGTCTGGTTCTGACCCTGATTATGTAGGTCATGTGACGTACATGCTAATGCATCACGTTTGGAAAGTGACCAAATCAAATCCATACATGATGTGACACCAGTTAAATGGAATGGAAAATGGAATCACACGAGAAACACTGTTTCCAATAAATCCACAAGCTTCATGTTTACATCTGTGTGTTTGATGATCTACTGACTCCTTCAAGAAACATCTGTGTTTGATGATCTACTGACTCCTTCAAGAAACATCTGTGTTTGATGATCTACTGACTCCTTCAAGAAACATCTGTGTTTGATGATCTACTGACTCCTTCAAGAAACATCTGTGTTTGATGATCTACTGACTCCTTCAAGAAACATCTGTGTTTGATGATCTACTGACTCCTTCAAGAAACATCTGTGTTTGATGATCTACTGACTCCTTCAAGAAACATGTGTTTGATGATCTACTGACTCCTTCAAGAAACATCTGTGTTTGATGATCTACTGACTCCTTCAAGAAACATCTGTGTTTGATGATCTACTGACTCCTTCAAGAAACATCTGTGTTTGATGATCTACTGACTCCTTCAAGAAACATCTGTGTTTGATGATCTACTGACTCCTTCAAGAAACATGTGTGTTTGATGATCTACTGACTCCTTCAAGAAACATCTGTGTTTGATGATCTACTGACTCCTTCAAGAAACATCTCAAGACATTTTGATTCTTTTCCTTGATTCTCTGAGACTCTTGTCTCAGTTTTATCTTGGTCTTTAAAGTATATACAGTATTTTATTGAATATTTCTTTTTATTGTTTAAGTTCTTTGTGACCCTGGTCTAGAAAAGTTCTATATAAATACAAATGACTTACTTCATGTTCCTCAGAGTGTGAAGATGTTGTTGTGTTCTTGTACTTCATAAAAGGATAAAATCAATGGAAGGTTTAAAACATTCTTTCCATTAAAAAACTTTCCCTAAATCTTTTTTAATCCAGATTCAAGTTTTCACGACAAACACTTGAATCCTGAACATATCACTTTATTTATTACTGTTCTTCACTTGAGACTGTTGTGTTGAATGAAGCCTTCACACACGAGCAGATGATTGTTTTCCTGCAGAAGATCATTCCAGAGGAAGACGCTGGAACCAGATCAGCTTTATTGACCATCAAGTCCTTCAGAGACGCATCTAGACGTCTGGAAGTTCAGATGAAGTCACACAACAGCAGAGTTGTGTGTTTTTGAGTGTGTGGAATGTTTGAGGAGAGCCTTGGTGACATGTTCACACTCGTGATGTCATCAGTCGTCGCCTCAGGATCACTTACTCTGTTCGTAAAGATCGTTCCTTGTGTTCAAATCAAACGCTGTTTGTGTCGTTATTGTATCGATAATAAAATAAACCTGTTCATGGAATTATTCTTTGAAATCGTTAAATCAAAGAAGTTAATGACTTGATTTATGCGACTGACAAAGATCGTTGACGAGTCGCGTGTTATGAACGACTTTCAAGTGTCAAAGATGCAACAATAAACTGAAACTAATTTAATAATCTGGGTTTAAAGTCTCGTTGGCAACAGAAATAAACAAGAGATCGTCTACATATGATCCTGGAAACGTTTCTACGTGAGATTTCATGGTCAAAACTACTCGGTTGGCGTCAAGGAAATGTTTTGTTAGTTAGAAGTTAGTGCTGGTTTCATGGACTTGAACAGGATCCAAACCAGGACTACTTGATGATCTACTGACTCCTTCAAGAAACATCTGTGTTTGATGATCTACTGACTCCTTCAAGAAACATCTGTGTTTGATGATCTACTGACTCCTTCAAGAAACATGTGTGTTTGATGATCTACTGACTCCTTCAAGAAACATCTGTGTTTGATGATCTACTGACTCCTTCAAGAAACATCTGTGTTTGATGATCTACTGACTCCTTCAAGAAACATGTGTGTTTGATGATCTACTGACTCCTTCAAGAAACATGTGTGTTTGATGATCTACTGACTCCTTCAAGAAACATGTGTGTTTGATGATCTACTGACTCCTTCAAGAAACATCTGTGTTTGATGATCTACTGACTCCTTCAAGAAACATCTGTGTTTGATGATCTACTGACTCCTTCAAGAAACATGTGTGTTTGATGATCTACTGACTCCTTCAAGAAACATGTGTGTTTGATGATCTACTGACTCCTTCAAGAAACATGTGTGTTTGATGATCTACTGACTCCTTCAAGAAACATCTGTGTTTGATGATCTACTGACTCCTTCAAGAAACATGTGTGTTTGATGATCTACTGACTCCTTCAAGAAACATCTCTGTGTTTGATGATCTACTGACTCCTTCAAGAAACATCTGTGTTTGATGATCTACTGACTCCTTCAAGAAACATGTGTGTTTGATGATCTACTGACTCCTTCAAGAAACATGTGTGTTTGATGATCTACTGACTCCTTCAAGAAACATGTGTGTTTGATGATCTACTGACTCCTTCAAGAAACATCTGTGTTTGATGATCTACTGACTCCTTCAAGAAACATCTGTGTTTGATGATCTACTGACTCCTTCAAGAAACATGTGTGTTTGATGATCTACTGACTCCTTCAAGAAACATGTGTGTTTGATGATCTACTGACTCCTTCAAGAAACATCTGTGTTTGATGATCTACTGACTCCTTCAAGAAACATCTGTGTTTTATGATCTACTGACTCCTTCAAGAAACATCTGTGTTTGATGATCTACTGACTCCTTCAAGAAACATCTGTGTTTGATGATCTACTGACTCCTTCAAGAAACATCTGTGTTTGATGATCTACTGACTCCTTCAAGAAACATCTGTATTTGATGATCTACTGACTCCTTTAAGAAACATCTGTGTTTGATGATCTACTGACTCCTTCAAGAAACATGTGTGTTTGATGATCTACTGACTCCTTCAAGAAACATCTGTGTTTGATGATCTACTGACTCCTTCAAGAAACATCTGTGTTTGATGATCTACTGACTCCTTCAAGAAACATCTGTGTTTGATGATCTACTGACTCCTTCAAGAAACATCTGTATTTGATGATCTACTGACTCCTTTAAGAAACATCTGTGTTTGATGATCTACTGACTCCTTCAAGAAACATGTGTGTTTGATGATCTACTGACTCCTTCAAGAAACATCTTAAGACGTTTCTATTTGTTCAGGCTTTTCCTTGATTTTCTGGAACTCCTGTTGTGTTATCAGTATTATCTTGATCTTTAAAATATATATTTTATTGATTATTGTTTTGATTGTTTAAGCGTTTTGTGACCCTGGTCTGGAAAAGTTCTAAAGTATATAAATAAAATTACTTACTTACTTGTCGCGTTACTATGTAAGAAAAAATAAGAAAACCATCATCACAGCCTGTGTGTCATGTTGTCATTCATTGTAAAACACCTGCACAGGTAGATCTTGATAGCATCTCATTCAAACTTGTTTTGAACTCACATCTCACCGTCTGTGTTTCCCACAGAAATCCCAAGGCCACGGTGCAAAGGACCAACAAGAAGGTCAACAACGACCCGACTCTCCGCATCCAGAACCTCTCGATACTCATCAGGCAGATCAAGGCCTTCTATCAGGTACGACCTCCTGGTGACCTGGTCCCACTGCGGGGTCAGGACCAGACCTCTGTCCTGGACGTTCATGTTGAGACGAGCCACCATGATGGTGTTGATCACGTGTTGGCAGATGTGACCAGATGTGACCAGATGTTACCAGATGTTACCAGATGTTACCAGATACGGATCTATAAAGTCATCTGGAATATTTAAACACTGGCTCTTCCTCGACACACTTCCTGAAACTGATTGTTTCCCTTTTTGTTTATTTCTGCTTCATAACATCAAACCGCCGGAGCTCGTGTTTCGTTCATACTTTGGTTGAAAGTTGAGTCTGTTTTGATCTTTGGATTTATTTAACTTTAATTATTTCTATAAATTAACCTTTTGTTGATGAACAGAAGGTTATTGAACCTGTTCTAGGTACGAGTTTATGTCGCGTGAGAGACTTCCTGTCAGTGTGTGTGTGTGTGTGTGTGTGTGTGTGTGTGTGTGTGTGTGTGTGTGTGTGTGCGTGTGTGTGCAGTTGACGTCACGTTTCTCATCAGTGTTTGTTGATATTGTCACGAGTGCTTCTGTTTTCTCAACCTCTGGGTTGTATTTTGTTCTACAATGTTTCCAAGAGTTTGGTCGATTGTTGTCGAGGTTTTCTGCGGAGATTCTGAACATTGTGTGTCGATTGTTCCCGTTGTGTGGAACGTGTGCGCGATTTAAAAGTGTCGACAAAACATTTGTGCGCAGAACTGAAGCTTCTTTACACAAATGAGTTAAATGAATGTTGTGTTGTTTAAACTGTTTTATCAGAGAAATGTGCCTCGTTGAGTTGTGAGTCTTTGTGTTCAAAAGTGCTGCTGCGTGTGTTAACATGTGTGTAGTGCATGACTGGACCGATCTTCAACATGCAGTGTTGGATTGATTATTATTATTAGTGTTGGATTGATTATTATTATTAGTGTTGGATTGATTGTTATAAACGTTGGATTGATTGTTACAAGTGTCGGATTGATTATTATTATTAGTGTTGGATTGATTGTTATAAACGTTGGATTGATTGTTACAAGTGTTGGATTGATTATTATTATTAGTGTTGGATTGAATATTATTATTAGTGTTGGATTGATTGTTGTAAACGTTGGATTGATTCTTACAAGTGTTGGATTGATTATTATTACTGTTGGATTGATTATTATTACTGTTGGATTGAATATTATTATTAGTGTTAGATTCAATATTCACTGACAGGAAAAGAGATTCTGACTGCAATAGTTAATGTGCCTGATGTTGTGTTACAATAAAACACAATTGTCTAGTTCTAGTAAGAAAGAAGATTGTGTAAATCATTGCCGTGTCCCATCATGCATCTGGCCTCCCGGTCACTAGCAACTGTCACTGAGACCACCCACGAGTTAACAACCCCCCAAACACACACACACACACACACACTTCATTCCTGTTGTGTGTTCATGTTTTCGACTCGAGTTAAACAAATTAATGTTCTCAGTTAAAATAACCGTGTTCACAACATTTTCTTGTTGATGCCAATAGAACCTTTTGTTTGTCGGGATTCTACTGAAAACAGTTGTGACGACTCTGTCGTTCGACCCTCTCTCTCTCAGTTACACACACACACTCTGCAGTTACACACACACACACTCTGCAGTTACACACACACTCTGCAGTTACACACACACTCTGCAGTTACACACACACTCTGCAGTTACACACACACTCTGCAGTTACACACACACACTCTGCAGTTACACACACACACTCTGCAGTTACACACACACTCTGCAGTTACACACACACTCTGCAGTTACACACACACTCTGCAGTTACACACACACTCTGCAGTTACACACACACACTCTGCAGTTACACACACACTCTGCAGTTACACACACACTCTGCAGTTACACACACACTGCAGTTACACACACACGCTGCAGTTACACACACACGCTGCAGTTACACACACACTCTGCAGTTACACACACACTCTGCAGTTACACACACACTCTGCAGTTACACACACACACTGCAGTTACACACACACTCTGCAGTTACACACACACTCTGCAGTTACACACACACACTGCAGTTACACACACACTCTGCAGTTACACACACACTCTGCAGTTACACACACACTCTGCAGTTACACACACACTCTGCAGTTACACACACACTCTGCAGTTACACACACACTCTGCAGTTACACACACACTCTGCAGTTACACACATGTGTGTTCCAGTGTCTCTAATGGACTCAGCAGGTCCTTCTTCTCTGAACTCTGACGACGTCGACACTCGTTTCACTGACTCAGCAAATCCATGTTTCCTCGTCGGTCACTGAAGGCTTCGTTGACCTGATGCTCTGATGCTCTGGACTCAAGTCACTCGTGGAACCGTTTAGATCTTCATCAGATCAGTCGCTCATGATCCACTGGTTCCTTCTCGTGTGAAGAAGGTTCCTGTGGTGTGTTGTGACGTCACGGCGCTCTTGGGAAATGAGAGGAAATCGACACGAGAGTCGAGAGACTCGTTCCTTGTGTTCCAGGATCTGGAGAATAGATTTGATTTCATTGTTTCTCCTCAAGCTGGAGGCAGGAGCGTCTAGACGTCTTGATGGAACGATTGTGGTCGAGCAGCTGTTGATGGATTTGATCTTGATTCACTGGGAAGGAAACACTGAGAAGCTCTTACGACATAATCATGTTTCCTGCCCGCGGTGAATTAAAATAATGGCCTTGAGATAAAGTCATTAATGAATGCATTTCAAAATAAAAGCCTGATACCTGCTGAATATACAAAGTTAGAAGTAGGTCATCAGAAAGTACTCGGAGCATTTTATTACTTTTACAGTTGAATGTTTTTTTAGTTTCTTCCAGAAACACTGAAGGTTTAGTTGAAGATACTTGACTTTCACTGAATCATGCTTTCACTGCAGAGTCACTTTTCCACGGATCCGTCCAAACAGACTCTGGACCTCAGAGGAAAAACCTCAGAGGAACCAGATTCCTGTGGCTCTTTAGAGATTTAAAAACTGTGCGTGGATCGTCCTGATGTTGGTTTTTTAACAAAATAACACAACTTTGGACCAGAAGGTGAATTAAAAAAGTCTTGAACTGCAGCATGAGAGCAGCTCTGTTGACGCTCCTGAGACACAGAAGTCCTTTCATGACCTGAAGGTTTGCAGTCCAAGAGCAACTCTCAAGTATTTCTCTGGCCAGAGATCGAAGCTGATCTTCTTTCAGTTTCCACACCGTTGAGTTGAGTCGACGGCGACTGAAGGAAAACTACGATCGTTAAAGTAATAAACGAAGCTAACGATGGGTTTTCATGAGAAGATCCTCCAGAAAGAGCTTCTGTCGTCACGTTCTCTCGCTCGTTCTCCAATAAACTTGTTTTTACTGCCAGGAGTTTCCTTCTCGCTCTCGTGACTCACGGCTTCTCATGAACGGATCGCTTCACTGTGGCCTGGAGCTGCAGGCGTGAGGTCACGTGGTAGCTGTAAAGGTCACTCTGAAGGTCACTCTGAAGGTACCTCTGAAGGTCACTCTGAAGGTACCTCTGAAGGTCACTCTGAAGGCACCTCTGAAGGCACCTCTGAAGGTAACTCTGAAGGTTACTCTGAAGGTTACTCTGAAGGTACCTCTGAAGGTTACTCTGAAGGTCACTCTGAAGGTATCTCTGAAGGTTACTCTGAAGGTATCTCTGAAGGTATCTCTGAAGGTCACTCTGAAGGTATCTCTGAAAGGATCTCTGAAGGTCACTCTGAAGGTTACTCTGAAGGTACCTCTGAAGGCACCTCTGAAGGTCACTCTGAAGTAAGTAAGTAATTTGTATTTATATAGAGCTTTTCCAGACCAGGGTCACAAAGCGCTTAAACAATCAAAACAGTATTCAATAAAATATATACTTTAAGATAAAACTGGAGTTCCAGAAAATCAAGGAAAAGCCTGAACAAATAAAAACATTTCAAGATGTTTCTGTAGATGAGTCAGTAGATCCATCAAGCGCAAACCTCTGAAGGTTACTCTGAAGGTACCTCTAAAGGTACATGAAGGTACCTCTGAAGGTACATAAAGGTTACTCTGAAGGTACCTCTGAAGGTACATGAAGGTACCTCTGAAGGTACATGAAGGTACCTCTGAAGGTACATAAAGGTTACTCTGAAGGTACCTCTGAAGGTACATGAAGGTACCTCTAAAAGTACATAAAGGTATCTCTGAAGGTACCTCTGAAGGTACATGAAGGTTACTCTGAAGGTATCTCTGAAGGTACATGAAGGTTACTCTGAAGGTATCTCTGAAGGTACATGAAGGTACCTCTAAAGGTACATAAAGGTTACTCTGAAGGTACATGAAGGTTACTCTGAAGGTATCTCTGAAGGTACATGAAGGTTACTCTGAAGGTATCTCTGAAGGTACATGAAGGTTACTCTGAAGGTACCTCTGAAGGTACATGAAGGTACCTCTAAAGGTACATAAAGGTTACTCTGAAGGTACATGAAGGTACCTCTGAAGGTTACTCTGAAGGTAACTGAGTCTTGATGATGCAGCAGATCCAGAAGAGTCGGAGATGTTTGGCTCATGAACACCAATGTCTACGATCAGGTCTTGAATTGTGGATTCAAAAGTGTTGGAATATTTGTCCATGAGAAAATACACATTAACAAGCGTCTCAGAGTCTCTCGACTTGACCTGACGTGTCACATGACCAGAGCCTCGTGTGGAAAATGTTTGGGTTGAGAGACGAGTCTGTGTGCCGAGATGTTCCTGCTGTCAGAGTGTGTTGAACTATTCTCAGCAGCAGAGTCTAGAGACACGTTTGTTTGCTTGTGTGACTCGTTACTGCTGTCCTGTCCATGTTTTGAATCTATTACTGTAGTGGGTGTGGTTATTGTCAACAAGATTTAATCTACAGAAAAACATTGTTTTTAGTGGGCGGAGCTTAAGATCAATTTCTAATGTCAATATTTCAATGAAAAGAGAGTTTTGTAAAAACACACACTGATGATACAATAGAGTCACACATCACAACAACACACACACACTGATGATACAATAGAGTCACACATCACAACAACACACACACACTGATGATACAATAGAGTCACACATCACAACAACACACACACACACTGATGATACAATAGAGTCACACATCACAACAACACACACACACTGATGATACAATAGAGTCAAACATCACAACAACACACACACACACTGATGATACAATAGAGTCACACATCACAACAACACACACACACTGATGACACAATAGAGTCACACATCACAACAACACACACACACTGATGATACAATAGAGTCACACATCACAACAACACACACACACTGATGATACAATAGAGTCACACATCACAACAACACACACACACACTGATGATACAATAGAGTCACACATCACAACAACACACACACACTGATGATACAATAGAGTCAAACATCACAACAACACACACACACACTGATGATACAATAGAGTCACACATCACAACAACACACACACACACTGATGATACAATAGAGTCAAACATCACAACAACACACACACACACTGATGATACAATAGAGTCACACACACACACACATTTGTTCAGCTGTTATAACTCACAGATGAATGTTATGTTTTCTAAGCAGCAACATTAGAGTTTGTTTCTCTGACTGGAAACACCATCACTTCCCATCATCCAGGCTCATCATCAGGAGGCTCCACTGGTTCCGCCTCAGGCTGGTCGTGTAAAAAGCACTTTAGCTGATGGTTATCAATGAAGAACAAAAGAAGTCTCGTAGTAATGGTTTGTTTTCTCCTCCTCCTGGTGTCGACGATCCTCCATCTGCTGATCACGGCAACAGTTGCTTCTGAACTGAATTAGGTCGTCAGTCACGCCGGAGCTTCTTTTTAAAGCCTTCGACACATTTATAGAACCTGGTTCACTTCAGGGAGGTATTTATAAAGATACTCCTTCTAGACATCAGTGAGTCTGAGGCAGGGAAGTGACCTTATTGAGTGAGTTGATAGTATCTTGATATAATGATATATAGTTATAGTGTAGTAACAAGTATATATGTGTAGTATTGTCCAGTACTTGACTCTGGTGTTGTGATAGTGTAGTAACAAGTATATATGTGTAGTATTGTCCAGTACTTGACTCTGGTGTTGTGATAGTGTAGTAACAAGTATATATGTGTAGTATTGTCCAGTACTTGACTCTGGTGTTGTGATAGTGTAGTAACAAGTATATATGTGTAGTATTGTCCAGTACTTGACTCTGGTGTTGTGATAGTGTAGTAACAAGTATATATGTGTAGTATTGTGCAGTACTTGACTCTGGTGTTTCGATAGTGTAGTAACAAGTATATATGTGTAGTATTGTCCAGTACTTGACTCTGGTGTTGTGATAGTGTAGTAACAAGTATATATGTGTAGTATTGTCCAGTACTTGACTCTGGTGTTGTGATAGTGTAGTAACAAGTATATATGTGTAGTATTGTGCAGTACTTGACTCTGGTGTTGTGATAGTGTAGTAACAAGTATATAAGTGTAGTATTGTGCAGTACTTGACTCTGGTGTTGTGATAGTGTAGTAACAAGTATATATGTGTAGTATTGTCCAGTACTTGACTCTGGTGTTGTGATAGTGTAGTAACAAGTATATAAGTGTAGTATTGTGCAGTACTTGACTCTGGTGTTGTGATAGTGTAGTAACAAGTATATATGTGTAGTATTGTCCAGTACTTGACTCTGGTGTTGTGATAGTGTAGTAACAAGTATATATATGTAGTATTGTCCAGTACTTGACTCTGGTGTTGTGATAGTGTAGTAACAAGTATATATGTGCAGTATTGTGGAGTACATTATTCCTTTATCTGTGGAGGACGTAACAACTGCTGCCATCTAGAGGCCGGAAGTTTAATAGAAACACAAACATGAACAAACACTGAATATTTTCACATTAATTGTAAATAAAAATGGAAACTGTGTTGTTGAATATCGATATATATCGTTAAACATTTCCGTGAATCAATATTTTATCTTATTTATTACTATAAATGAAAGTAACATTATTTCTTCTTTGGATCAAATAAACAGAACAAAGAACATCATTTACAGAAGCTCCAGCTTTTTATTGCAACAACATCTTTTTAGTTTTCCAGGCGTTTGTGTTGTAGTTCTGATGTCTTCAGTGATAAAACCTTTAGTGTTCTATAGTATTCTTTAGTGTTTTATAGTGTTCTATATAAACAATAATGACTTACTTACTATAGTGTTCTTTGGTGTTCTATAGTGTTCTTTAGTGTTCTATAGTGTTCTTTAATGTTTTATATTGTTCTTTGGTGTTCTATAGTGTTCTATAGTGTTATTTAATGTTTTATATTGTTCTTTGGTGTTCTATAGGGTTCCTTTTAGGGTTCTATAGTGTTATTTAATGTTCTTTAGGGTTCTAACTTTATTAGTGTTCTATAGGATTCTATAGTATTCTTTTAGGGTTCTAACTTTATTAGTGTTCTATAGGATTCTATAGTATTCTTTTAGGGTTCTATAGTGTTCTATAGTGTTCTTAATACAATTTTACCTTTAATGTTCTATAGTGTTCTTTTAGGGTTCTATAGGGCTCTATAGGGTTCTATAGTGTTCTATAGGGTTGTATATGGTTATATTAGTGTTCTAGTGTTCTTTTAGGGTTCTATAGGGCTCTATAGTGTTCTATAGGGTTGTATATGGTTATATTAGTGTTCTAGTGTTCTTTTAGGGTTCTATAGGGCTCTATAGTGTTCTATAGGGTTGTATATGGTTATATTAGTGTTCTAGTGTTATTTTAGGGTTCTATAGGGCTCTATAGTGTTCTATAGAGTTGTATATGGTTATATTAGTGTTCTAGTGTTCTTTTAGGGTTCTATAGGGCTCTATAGTGTTCTATAGGGTTGTATATGGTTATATTAGTGTTCTAGTGTTCTTTTAGGGTTCTATAGGGTTCTATAGTGTTCTATAGGGTTGTATATGGTTATATTAGTGTTCTAGTGTTCTTTTAGGGTTCTATAGGGTTCTATAGTGTTCTATAGGGTTGTATATGGTTATATTAGTGTTCTATAGTGTTCTATAGTGTTCTTTTAGGGTTCTATAGGGCTCTATAGGGTTCTATAGTGTTCTATAGGGTTGTATATGGTTATATTAGTGTTCTATAGTGTTCTATAGTGTTCTTTTAGGGTTCTATAGGGCTCTATAGGGTTCTATAGTGTTCTATAGGGTTGTATATGGTTATATTAGTGTTCTATAGTGTTCTATAGGGCTCTATAGTGTTCTCACTGACAGAGCAGCAAGAGTCTACATTCAGCCGCTGAACAGGAAATGCTTCCATTGTTGCTGTGATGACCTTCAACTCTCTGAGCTTTTTTCTCCTGCCGGAGAAAAGTCTGCAGTGTTATCGCCTGGAGATGGTGTGTGTTCGTGTGTTCGGAGACGGTGTGTGTTCGTGTGTTCGGAGACAGTGTGTGTTCGTGTGTGCGGAGACAGTGTGTGTTCGTGTGTTCGGAGACGGTGTGTGTTCGTGTGTTCGGAGACAGTGTGTGTGTGTTTGCACATGGTTTGTACTGGATGTGTCGGCAGGGGGAGAATAAACCCATCTCTTGGTTTCCATGGCAACACTTCATGTCTGCAGTAAGGGTGTGATCCAGGCGTTTAGACGGAGACGCTCACTCGCTTCACAATTAACTCCTGACAGAGTCAAGTCTGGATGAAGGGTGTGTGTGTGTGTGTGTGCGCGTGTGTCCGTGTGTGTGTGTGTGTGTGTGTGTGTGTGTGTGTGAGCAACATAGTCTTACATTAGCAGTGTTCTTAAAACCTGCTGCCACAGTAATAATTTATAAAGCCTTCCTGCCATCATTGACGTGTGTGTGTGTGTGTGGGTGTGTGTGTGTGTGTGTGTGTGTGTGTGTGCGCACATGTGCACGAGGTCTAATCCTCAAGGCTGCAGTTTCATCCACATCTTGTCTTCATCATCAACATCCGCTCAGAACAAACTCAGACTCGCTAGAAAAACTGTTTTTTATTCACTTGTTGTCGAAACATGTGGAGACGATGTCGTTACAATTATTTATTCATGGCAGCGACAGTTAAAGTCAGTTGTTAATAGACCAGGATGAGAAATGATCGTTTATTCATGTTTTTAAGACAAAAGTCGAGCTTCATTTTAATATATTTTATTTAATTTTTCTTTAATTTACAAGTTTTTATGATCAAATTAGAATTGTGTGGATTCAGTTCTTTTAAAGCAAAAAATGATCTTTATGTATTTAAAAGGGATTTAATTCACTCACATGAAGATCGAGTTTATCTTGAAATGATTGATTCAAGATCAATAAGTGTGCTTTAAAAATATGAATTTTTAATATCACAACATTTCTTTTACTTTTCCAAAGTGATAAATGTGTTGTTTTTTAAATTAACTATTACATTGAAATATTCACTTGATCTTTCTTGGATTCTCTTGTCAAATATAAACATCTATTAACATGATGTTTATTATTATTATTATTATTATTATTATTATCTTATTATCATCTGAAGTCAGTGAACTGATGGTAAACATGTTGTGTTTTTTATTTACTTTTTCTTCAGTTTAAATGTAAAATATATTGTTGTTCTTCCTACACAATCACAATATATCATGATACGCATCTACACACACACACACACGTCAACACACACACACCTGTCATACACACAATACACATCTGTTCAAATGTGATGATTTGTTGAACGTCGGCTCAACATGATTGATTCGTTTCCTTCAGGAGCTTCAGGAGCTTCAGGAGCTTCAGGAGCTGCAGGAGCTGCAGGAGCTTCAGGAGCTTCAGGAGCTTCAGGAGCTGCAGGAGCTGCAGGAGCTTCAGGAGCTTCAGGAGCTTCAGGAGCTTCAGGAGCTGCAGGAGCTTCAGGAGCTTCAGGAGCTTCATCGTCGCAGAGAAGCGAGTGAATCAATAATATAGCAGAGTGGAGGGAAGAGGGGGATGGGGAGGAAATATGTGGAGGGGGAGGAGAGAGAGCGAGAGAGAGAAAGAGAAGAAGGCCTGCATGCTGAGAGGAAGAAGTGATGCTTCTCTTCCTCTTCTCGTTTATCGACCCGTTTCATGGAGCGTTTGTCGACTCTTCACTTCTGAGTCGCGGTTCATGTTTATTCATGAGCTCTAAGCGGCTCATCCTCAGGAAATATTAATCCTCGCTCGTGTTATTAGCCGCTGATCCTCAAAGCGTTTCCTCGTCACCTTCCAATCCTCCTGTCGTCAGAAATGACTTTTCAAAACCACCACCTCGGCTCTTCAACGATGGAGAGTCTCGCACCTCGTTGTGACGAAGGCTCGGCCAATCAGAGGCTCGGAACAAAGAGTCTGCGCTCCTGACGCCACCACCAGAGTTGTTGTGACCCTCGGAGTTCAAAAGAGAAATAAAAACATGATAAACTCACTACAGTCGCTCTCGATCTGCATAACGGCAGCAAATTGTGGAATTAAAGACCAAAATGTAAACGATAAACACATATTTGTAAATAAGGAAATACATTAAATGATAGAACCAATGAAAGTCCAAATCCATGGATAAATGCCCAATATAAATATATAATATCATAATATCATATTTAACTTTGTTAAATAATAGATAATTTATGAATTGATTTATTTTGGCATTTCAATATTTATTCACAATTTTCCTATTTAAGCATTAAGTTATTTATCTATACACTAATACATTCATTTATTGTTTATAAATGTATTTTAACTTCATAATATATACATACCTGCTTAAACAACGGAAAAATTATAATAATTGAAAATATTAACAACTTTTCGAGGTGAAAAACAAATAAAGCTTCGACTCGATACAAATGATTTAATGTAAAACCAAGACTTAAATATTTATTTAATAATATTTGCTTTAGTTAGAAAATCTTGAACTTAAATGTTTCCTCTTAATGGGATTCAAACCTGCAACCTTAAGTCCTCCTGCAGGGACTCGTCACGAACTCTTCCGATTCTGGAATAACTCGGTTCTCACTCAGTCGAGTAACAAAACTAGACTTACACGCAAATGAATAAATCCAAGTGTCATATTGTTGAGTCTGAAGCTTCTGTTGTTCTGAAGTTGGTTGAATGTCCTGAGATTCTCCTGAAGACGTGATGAAGACGTGATGAAGACGTGATGAAGACGTGATGAAGACGTGATGAAGACGTGATGAAGACGTGATGAAGACGTGATGGAGACGTGATGAAGACGTGATGAAGACGTGATGAAGACGTGATGAAGACGTGATGAAGACGTGATGGAGACGTGATGAAGACGTGATGAAGACGTGATGAAGACGTGATGGAGACGTGATGGAGACGTGATGAAGACGTGATGAAGACGTGATGAAGACGTGATGGAGACGTGATGAAGACGTGATGAAGACGTGATGAAGACGTGATGAAGACGTGATGAAGACGTGATGAAGACGTGATGAAGACGTGATGAAGACGTGATGAAGACGTGATGGAGACGTGATGAAGACGTGATGGAGACGTGATGAAGACGTGATGAAGACGTGATGAAGACGTGATGAAGACGTGATGAAGACGTGATGAAGACGTGATGAAGACGTGATGAAGACGTGATGAAGACGTGATGAAGACGTGATGAAGACGTGATGGAGACGTGATGGAGACGTGATGAAGACGTGATGAAGACGTGATGAAGACGTGATGAAGACGTGATGAAGACGTGATGAAGACGTGATGAAGACGTGATGAAGACGTGATGGAGACGTGATGAAGACGTGATGAAGACGTGATGAAGACTTGATGAAGACGTGATGAAGACGTGATGAAGACGTGATGAAGACGTGATGAAGACGTGATGAAGACGTGATGAAGACGTGATGAAGACGTGAAGAAGACGTGATGAAGACGTGATGAAGACGTGATGAAGACGTGATGGAGACGTGATGGAGACGTGATGGAGACGTGATGAAGACGTGATGAAGACGTGAAGAAGACGTGATGAAGACGTGATGAAGACGTGATGAAGACGTGATGAAGACGTGATGAAGACGTGATGAAGACGTGATGAAGACGTGATGAAGACGTGATGAAGACGTGAAGAAGACGTGATGAAGACGTGATGAAGACGTGATGAAGACGTGATGAAGACGTGATGAAGACGTGATGAAGACGTGATGAAGACGTGATGTCTTTAGATGAAGGTTCGTCAACAGAACAAATGTTTCTGGAAACACCTGTCGTCTCCACCTGTCGTCTGCCATGTGTTTGCTGAGCCAGCAGAACACGCTCCTGTCAGTCAAGGATCATCTGGTCGGGGGTTCGAGTCCCGCGGTCACCAGGTCCAGATATGAGCTGAGCCATGAGGCTCATCACCGTCTGGTATGAGGGGGAAACGAGTCTGTTTCCTCGCGGCTTGAAGCGTCTGAGAAGGATTTTATATTAGATTAGAATTCACTAAATTAACTTTATTTTAACAACGTTTTTATTTTGAATTTAAAAGTTTGTGGAATTATAAAATGTTGAATTTAGAAAATAATGGGGATTAAAACTTCAAACTCTACTAGTAAACAAACTAAAAAGATTTATTTTGAAATTATTTAATGTTTTAATGAATCAGAATAAACAAAACAAGGTAACATTATATTTAATTATAGAGAAATCGTCAAATTCAATTAAAATAACAAAAACCTTTTAATAGAAAATCTAATGTAATGTTGAATTCATTATTATATTAACATTATATTAATATTCTAGTGAAATACAAACATGTTGGTCAGATCTGACCTCCAGTGAAAACACTTGAACAAGATGATTAATGTCTGTATTTGTTGACCTGTGACCTCCTGTATGAAGAGATATATTATACAATAATAATAATATAACGGTTCAAACCGTGATAAAGACACGTCTTTGTTTAATATTCGTCAACATGTCTCACGTGTCGTACAACTGAACCGTCGATCTGGTTTCGCCCGGAAACACAAACCAACGATTCAAGTGTATTTTTCTAGTGACATCCTTGAGGTTGTATTGAAAGAAAATGATTTATGAGTAATTATTATTATTGAGATAATCTTGAGACATTTTTTTCAATAATGATGAGAGGGAATCGTTATCTATGAAACATTAACATATAATTATATTGTATTATATGAAACATTAACATATAATTATATTGTATTATATGAAACATTAACATATAATTATATTGTATTATATGAAACATTAACATATAATTATATTGTATTATATGAAACTTTAACATATAATTATATTGTATTATATTAAACATTAACATATAATTATATTGTATTATATGAAACCTTAACATATAATTATATTGTATTATATGAAACATTAACATATAATTATATTGTATTATATTAAACATTAACATATAATTATATTGTATTATATTAAACATTAACATATAATTATATTGTATTATATGAAACATTAACATATAATTATATTGTATTATATTAAACTTTAACATATAATTATATTGTATTATATTAAACTTTAACATATAATTATATTGTATTATATTAAACTTTAACATATAATTATATTGTATTATATTAAACATTAACATATAATTATATTGTATTATATTAAACATTAACATATAATTATATTGTATTATATTAAACTTTAACATATAATTATATTGTATTATATTAAACATTAACATATAATTATATTGTATTATATTAAACATTAAAATACTCTCACAAACATCTACTGTATAAACACTTTGCAATGAAGTGAAATATCAAGGAAAATAGATTTTTCTACATTTCATTTGAAGAATAATTTCTCTGAGCTCATGAACATACAGACGCATATAATCTTAATTTAAAGTGAATAAAAACAACAAACCCTGCAGTTCAACATGTTTCATCCAAACATGTAAAGTAAACGATGAATTAGAGTCTGAACCATAATAAAAACAGTTTCTAAACCAGTTCTTTAACCTTCTTGACGTGTAACTTCTGCTCTGGTTCCAGGATTTCATTAAACATCTTGATTTTCTACTCGTGCGTCACTGAGACGTTGATTTGTTCAATTCAAGTTAAAACTTCATCTAAGCAGGAAACAGTCTTTTTTATCTTCATGACGTCATCTTTCCTGCCTCAGCGTTTCTCCTGCGACGAGGTGATGGTTTATGTACAGAGCAGATGGAGTCACAACATCTGACCTATGGTTCAAACTGCTGCCGTCAGGTAGACATGAAATATTCACGTGACCTTCAGATGCTTCTGCTCCAAGAAATCACTTTTGTCTTCGACAGTTTAGGCTCAAATATTTGTATATTTTGAACTATTGTGAAATATATAATTATGAACCTTTTAATAAACTGCTCGACTAGAACGGATGTTATTCTTTGTTATTGTTTATTTAATTGTTTTGTTTATAAAGATACACACTACCTTCCCTCACAACCCCGACTAACTGGGACTCACTTGTTGAAGCTCATCTTTTCGTTGATTGACTTGTGAATGAAGGCGAAACATGCTTGAATCATGTGAGTCAGCAAGACTCAAGTGTCAACTGTCAGTCCAGGACAGATGATTGACGCGAGTCGTCTCAGTTCCTCGTCACGTTGATCCGAGTCTGTGGAACTTTATTGAAACATTAACCTGAAGCTCAACCAGCAAATCTAACGGCTCTGGTTGAGATGATGATACAAATATAACTGAAGCGTCAGAAACACAACTTCAACCAGAAACCATCTGATCTGATGATCTGTTGTCTTCCATACTCGTCTGTAGATCTAATGATCTGTTGTCTTCCATACTCGTCTGTAGATCTAATGCTCTGTCGTCTTCCATACTCGTCTGTAGATCTAATGCTCTGTTGTCTTCCATACTCGTCTGTAGATCTAATGCTCTGTTGTCTTCCATACTCGTCTGTAGATCTGATGATCTGTTGTCTTCCATACTCGTCTGTAGATCTAATGCTCTGTCGTCTTCCATACTCGTCTGTAGATCTGATGATCTGTTGTCTTCCATACTCGTCTGTAGATCTAATGCTCTGTCGTCTTCCATACTCGTCTGTAGATCTAATGCTCTGTTGTCTTCCATACTCGTCTGTAGATCTAATGCTCTGTTGTCTTCCATACTCGTCTGTAGATCTAATGCTCTGTCGTCTTCCATACTCGTCTGTAGATCTAATGCTCTGTTGTCTTCCATACTCGTCTGTAGATCTAATGCTCTGTCGTCTTCCATACTCGTCTGTAGATCTAATGATCTGTTGTCTTCCATACTCGTCTGTAGATCTAATGCTCTGTTGTCTTCCATACTCGTCTGTAGATCTAATGCTCTGTTGTCTTCCATACTCGTCTGTAGATCTAATGCTCTGTTGTCTTCCATACTCGTCTGTAGATCTAATGCTCTGTCGTCTTCCATACTCGTCTGTAGATCTAATGATCTGTTGTCTTCCATACTCGTCTGTAGATCTAATGCTCTGTCGTCTTCCATACTCGTCTGTAGATCTGATGATCTGTTGTCTTCCATACTCGTCTGTAGATCTAATGCTCTGTCGTCTTCCATACTCGTCTGTAGATCTAATGATCTGTTGTCTTCCATACTCGTCTGTAGATCTAATGCTCTGTTGTCTTCCATACTCGTCTGTAGATCTAATGCTCTGTTGTCTTCCATACTCGTCTGTAGATCTAATGATCTGTCGTCTTCCATACTCGTCTGTAGATCTGATGAACTGTTGTCTTCCATACTCGTCTGTAGATCTGATGAACTGTTGTCTTCCATACTCGTCTGTAGATCTGATGAACTGTTGTCTTCCATACTCGTCTGTAGATCTGATGATCTGTCGTCTTCCATACTCGTCTGTAGATCTGATGATCTGTCGTCTTCCATACTCGTCTGTAGATCTGATGATCTGTCGTCTTCCATACTCGTCTGTAGATCTAATGATCTGTCGTCTTCCATACTCGTCTGTAGATCTGATGAACTGTCGTCTTCCATACTCGTCTGTAGATCTGATGAACTGTTGTCTTCCATACTCGTCTGTAGATCTGATGAACTGTCGTCTTCCATACTCGTCTGTAGATCTGATGAACTGTTGTCTTCCATACTCGTCTGTAGATCTGATGAACTGTCGTCTTCCATACTCGTCTGTAGATCTAATGATCTGTCGTCTTCCATACTCGTCTGTAGATCTGATGATCTGTCGTCTTCCATACTCGTCTGTAGATCTGATGATCTGTTGTCTTCCATACTCGTCTGTAGATCTGATGAACTGTCGTCTTCCATACTCGTCTGTAGATCTAATGATCTGTCGTCTTCCATACTCGTCTGTAGATCTGATGATCTGTCGTCTTCCATACTCGTCTGTAGATCTGATGATCTGTCGTCTTCCATACTCGTCTGTAGATCTGATGATCTGTTGTCTTCCATACTCGTCTGTAGATCTGATGATCTGTTGTCTTCCATACTCGTCTGTAGATCTAATGATCTGTTGTCTTCCATACTCGTCTGTAGATCTGATGATCTGTCGTCTTCCATACTCGTCTGTAGATCTGATGATCTGTCGTCTTCCATACTCGTCTGTAGATCTAATGATCTGTCATCTTCCATACTCGTCTGTAGATCTGATGATCTGTCGTCTTCCATACTCGTCTGTAGATCTGATGATCTGTTGTCTTCCATACTCGTCTGTAGATCTGATGATCTGTTGTCTTCCATACTCGTCTGTAGATCTGATGATCTGTTGTCTTCCATACTCGTCTGTAGATCTGATGATCTGTTGTCTTCCATACTCGTCTGTAGATCTGAGGAACTGTTGTCTTCCATACTCGTCTGTAGATCTAATGATCTGTCGTCTTCCATACTCGTCTGTAGATCTAATGATCTGTCGTCTTCCATACTCGTCTGTAGATCTAATGATCTGTCGTCTTCCATACTCGTCTGTAGATCTAATGATCTGTCGTCTTCCATACTCGTCTGTAGATCTAATGATCTGTCGTCTTCCATACTCGTCTGTAGATCTGATGAACTGTCGTCTTCCATACTCGTCTGTAGATCTGATGATCTGTTGTCTTCCATACTCGTCTGTAGATCTAATGCTCTGTCGTCTTCCATACTCGTCTGTAGATCTGATGAACTGTCGTCTTCCATACTCGTCTGTAGATCTGATGAACTGTCGTCTTCCATACTCGTCTGTAGATCTGATGATCTGTTGTCTTCCATACTCGTCTGTAGATCTGATGAACTGTTGTCTTCCATACTCGTCTGTAGATCTGATGAACTGTCGTCTTCCATACTCGTCTGTAGATCTGATGAACTGTTGTCTTCCATACTCGTCTGTAGATCTGATGATCTGTCGTCTTCCATACTCGTCTGTAGATCTAATGATCTGTTGTCTTCCATACTCGTCTGTAGATCTGATGATCTGTCGTCTTCCATACTCGTCTGTAGATCTGATGATCTGTTGTCTTCCATACTCGTCTGTAGATCTAATGATCTGTCGTCTTCCATACTCGTCTGTAGATCTGATGATCTGTTGTCTTCCATACTCGTCTGTAGATCTAATGATCTGTTGTCTTCCATACTCGTCTGTAGATCTGATGATCTGTCGTCTTCCATACTCGTCTGTAGATCTGATGATCTGTTGTCTTCCATACTCGTCTGTAGATCTAATGATCTGTCGTCTTCCATACTCGTCTGTAGATCTGATGATCTGTTGTCTTCCATACTCGTCTGTAGATCTAATGATCTGTCGTCTTCCATACTCGTCTGTAGATCTAATGATCTGTCGTCTTCCATACTCGTCTGTAGATCTGATGAACTGTCGTCTTCCATACTCGTCTGTAGATCTGATGAACTGTCGTCTTCCATACTCGTCTGTAGATCTGATGAACTGTCGTCTTCCATACTCGTCTGTAGATCTGATGATCTGTCGTCTTCCATACTCGTCTGTAGATCTGATGATCTGTTGTCTTCCATACTCGTCTGTAGATCTAATGATCTGTTGTCTTCCATACTCGTCTGTAGATCTAATGCTCTGTCGTCTTCCATACTCGTCTGTAGATCTGATGAACTGTCGTCTTCCATACTCGTCTGTAGATCTGATGATCTGTCGTCTTCCATACTCGTCTGTAGATCTGATGATCTGTTGTCTTCCATACTCGTCTGTAGATCTAATGCTCTGTTGTCTTCCATACTCGTCTGTAGATCTAATGCTCTGTCGTCTTCCATACTCGTCTGTAGATCTAATGCTCTGTTGTCTTCCATACTCGTCTGTAGATCTGATGATCTGTCGTCTTCCATACTCGTCTGTAGATCTGATGATCTGTTGTCTTCCATACTCGTCTGTAGATCTAATGCTCTGTTGTCTTCCATACTCGTCTGTAGATCTAATGCTCTGTCGTCTTCCATACTCGTCTGTAGATCTAATGATCTGTTGTCTTCCATACTCGTATGTAGATCTAATGCTCTGTCGTCTTCCATACTCGTTTGTAGATCTAATGCTCTGTCGTCTTCCATACTCGTCTGTAGATCTAATGCTCTGTTGTCTTCCATACTCGTATGTAGATCTAATGCTCTGTCGTCTTCCATACTCGTCTGTAGATCTGATGATCTGTTGTCTTCCATACTCGTCTGTAGATCTAATGCTCTGTCGTCTTCCATACTCGTCTGTAGATCTGATGATCTGTTGTCTTCCATACTCGTCTGTAGATCTAATGCTCTGTTGTCTTCCATACTCGTCTGTAGATCTAATGCTCTGTTGTCTTCCATACTCGTCTGTAGATCTAATGCTCTGTTGTCTTCCATACTCGTCTGTAGATCTAATGCTCTGTCGTCTTCCATACTCGTCTGTAGATCTGATGATCTGTCGTCTTCCATACTCGTCTGTAGATCTAATGCTCTGTTGTCTTCCATACTGGTCTGTAGATCTAATGCTCTGTCGTCTTCCATACTCGTCTGTAGATCTGATGATCTGTTGTCTTCCATACTCGTCTGTAGATCTAATGCTCTGTCGTCTTCCATACTCGTCTGTAGATCTGATGATCTGTTGTCTTCCATACTCGTCTGTAGATCTAATGCTCTGTCGTCTTCCATACTCGTCTGTAGATCTGATGATCTGTTGTCTTCCATACTCGTCTGTAGATCTAATGCTCTGTTGTCTTCCATACTCGTCTGTAGATCTAATGCTCTGTTGTCTTCCATACTCGTATGTAGATCTGATGAACTGTTGTCTTCCATACTCGTCTGTAGATCTGATGATCTGTCGTCTTCCATACTCGTCTGTAGATCTAATGCTCTGTTGTCTTCCATACTCGTCTGTAGATCTGATGATCTGTTGTCTTCCATACTCGTCTGTAGATCTAATGCTCTGTCGTCTTCCATACTCGTCTGTAGATCTGATGATCTGTTGTCTTCCATACTCGTCTGTAGATCTAATGCTCTGTCGTCTTCCATACTCGTCTGTAGATCTGATGATCTGTTGTCTTCCATACTCGTCTGTAGATCTAATGCTCTGTTGTCTTCCATACTCGTCTGTAGATCTAATGCTCTGTTGTCTTCCATACTCGTCTGTAGATCTAATGCTCTGTTGTCTTCCATACTCGTCTGTAGATCTAATGCTCTGTCGTCTTCCATACTCGTCTGTAGATCTGATGATCTGTTGTCTTCCATACTCGTCTGTAGATCTAATGCTCTGTTGTCTTCCATACTCGTCTGTAGATCTAATGCTCTGTTGTCTTCCATACTGGTCTGTAGATCTAATGCTCTGTCGTCTTCCATACTCGTCTGTAGATCTAATGATCTGTCGTCTTCCATACTCGTCTGTAGATCTAATGCTCTGTTGTCTTCCATACTGGTCTGTAGATCTAATGCTCTGTCGTCTTCCATACTCGTCTGTAGATCTAATGATCTGTTGTCTTCCATACTCGTCTGTAGATCTAATGCTCTGTTGTTCCACAGGAGACGCTGCAGCAGCTGGTGATGATGCCTCTACCAAACGTTCTGGTTCTGGGTCGAAACCCTCTCTCAGGTACGTTTAACCTTCACTTGACCTCCAGGAAATCCAACACCATCACCAACATTTGACGGAGCTTTGTGTCATTATTGTTGTTGTGTTGTTTTATTGTGAAACAAGTGTTTTCTCGACATTAACGTCGACTTATCTGCTCCGAACGTCATCCACGTCACTAAGATAAGTGTCATCGATCCACACTCAAGTTGAGTGTGCACAGTGCACTAGATCTCACTGCTTGTGTACTCACAACATAAGACTTGAGAGCCACCATCACCATCGCAGTCGACTTCTCTCCAGCGATCAAGGTCTGGTTGTGACTTTGGTTAAACCGTTTTCTATGACCTCTGACCTCTGGACTCTGTCCGTGTCATCCGATCCCGACTTCATGGAAACGCCAGCGTTTAAGTCTCAGGACAACATTATTGAGCAGGTCCTGGATCTGTTTGACCTCCAGTGTGACCCGATGTCCTCGGGGACCTCAGAGGAGTCGAGGAAGGATCGAGGTCACGGCGTCTTAGACTCTGGACTGAGCAGAGTTTTGGGACAACGTTGAACGAGAACCTTCAGGAGCTTCTAAGTTCTGTTCCTCACCAGAGCAGCTGAACTGAAGGAGCCTCGGAGGAAAAGTCTTCTCAGTCCAGCTGCTCCCCTGAACCACCCGGACCTGAAGAACCAGATCTTCATATGTCTCGCTTTGTTGGGTCACACGTCCTTGAATCAAGATGTTTGTCTTGATGTTTCACATGAAGGTCGTGACTGTAGATGAACTTTAACTTCTTGATGTTTCACATGAAGGTCGTGACTGTAGAAGAACTTTAACTTCTTGATGTTTCACATGAAGGTCGTGACTGTAGAAGAACTTTAACTTCTTGATGTTTTACATGAAGGTCGTGACTGTAGATGAACTTTAACTTCTTGATGTTTCACATGAAGGTCGTGACTGTAGAAGAACTTTAACTTCTTGATGTTTTACATGAAGGTCGTGACTGTAGATGAACTTTAACTTCTTGATGTTTCACATGAAGGTCGTGACTGTAGAAGAACCTTAACTTCTTGATGTTTCACATGAAGGTCGTGACTGTAGAAGAACTTTAACTTCTTGATGTTTTGCATGAAGGTCGTGACTGTAGATGAACCTT
>NC_141828.1:2837500-2862500 GCF_982586985.1 Callionymus lyra
TTTTCTCCTCATGAACAAATGTTTCAGAACAAGGCGTGGAGGAGATGAAGCAGTTGCTGCTGCTGCTGCTGGGATGTGCAGTTCAGGTGAAACATCTTCATCTCGCTTCACTCCTCAATGTTTAGATCCTTCAGCGTCATTACTTTGATTTGAAAGATGGTCGTGAATTAAACAACATTTTGATGATCACAGTGCGAGCAGAAGGAGGACTACATCGAGAGGATCCAGACTCTAGACTTCGACACCAAAGCTGCCATCGCGTCTCACATCCAAGAGGTTCTGATCCTGGAGTCGGTCCTGCAGGACTCGTGTTGACGCTGTTCTGTGACCTCAGGTGACCCACAACCAGGAGAACGTGGTGGACCTGCAGTGGCTGGAGAGCGGCGAGGATCCTCCTGAAGACCTGGACACGCTCTCCAGGAACCTGGCCTTTCACCTGAAGCAGCTGGTGGACGAGCGAGACACACACCTGGAGGTGAGAGAGTCGCAGGAGAGACCAGTGATCTGCTCCCAGTGTTCGGTTCTGACCTCAGAGTCTCAGGAACGTCTGCTGCACCAGGAAGTGTTTGGATCACGTTTACAAACGAGAAGATAAGATCAGTTTGTTCGTGTCCGAGGCTCGACCGGAGGCTCCTCATTAAATCCTCATTAAATCCTCATTAAATCCTCGTTTCCTGTTTCTAAACGAGCTCAAGAGTTTGTTCACTTGAAGAGAAAATAGATTCTGGATGAGTTTAGTGTTTGAATCTAGACTGAGCTCAATAACACTGATAATGATAATAATGATGTTTCTAAACTAACACACACTCTCACACACTCTCTCACACACACACACACACACACACACACACACACACACACACACACACACACACACACACACACACGTGTGTATCGACAGAAGAAAAGACGGTTCATGTCAATCATGTGTTGCTTCAAGAGTTTCTTCCATGATTGAAGAAGAACAATAATAATAAAATCATTATTTATCGTCGTCTCTCGTCAGAAACACGTTGAACCTTCTGTGATGTTGTGATGTTTCCTCAGACCATCGTGGAACTGACTCAGGAGCGAGACTGTGTCCAGTTTTCTCCGCTGTCCTCGGGTCCAGTCCAGTCTCCCAGCGGCTCGCCCAGCATGAGGAGGACGGAGAGTCGGCAGCACCTGTCGGTGGAGCTGGCCGACGCCAAGGCCCGCATCAGACGCCTGCGGCAGGAACTGTGAGTGTGTGTGTGTGTGTGTGAGAGTGTGTGAATGAGTGAGTGTGTGAGAGTGTGTGTGTGAGTGTTTGTGAATGAGTGAGTGTGTGTGAGTGAGTGAGTGAGTGTGTGAGAGTGTGTGTGAGTGAGTGAGTGTGTGTGAATGAGTGAGTGTGTGAGAGTGTGTGTGAGAGTGAGTGTGAGAGTGTGTGAATGAGTGAGTGTGTGTGTGTGTGTGTGTGTGTGTGTGTGTGTGTGTGTGTGTGTGTGTGTGTGTGTGTGTGGTGACAACGTGTCGCACACATGGAGTCCAACGCTTTGATTTGAACAAGACTTTAGTTTCCTCTGATGTTTCTGGAGCCACGAGTCATTGATGAACCGACTCATGAGTTTGAATCAATAAATGAGTTTTTCACGTTTCATCTAAATGTTGAAAATGTAAAAAACTGCTCACAGAAGAAAACATGAAAACAATAGAAATAACTGTTAAAAACTAACAAGAAAAAATCAACAAAAATAGTGTTTTTTTAATCAGTCAAATTCTAATCGTGTTCCAAACTTCTGGGATTAATCATGATTTCATCACCAGTTCAAAGGATCAGTGATTATTCACTTCCTGTAAAGATAACATCATTTTTGAACAGTCGTGTTAAAAGCATCTAATCTTGTGATGAACTCCTCAGTGAACTCAGATGTAGGTCAAAGTTGATGCGAGTCATGAGTCGTCGATGAGCTCGAAGCGTTTTTTTCTCTCTGGAGCTCAGTTTCTTCGCAACAAACTTCTTCTCGACCCACATTATTGTTGTTGACGCGTTACCATGGCGACCAGAACAAAAAGTCTGAAGAACAACACGAACAAAACACAAAAGATCTTCACGTCTCTGAACCTTGAACCACAACATGAAGAAGATTTCGATGACCTTCAACACATTTGACACGAGAAACTCTTTACTGTTTTATTACAACAATAGTTACTACACAATTGTTGGTCGCACACTTGTGTGTGACCAACGATAGTGTCGCACAAGTGTGTGACCAACGATAGCGTCGCACAAGTGTGTGACCAACGATAGTGTCGCACAAGTGTGACCAACGATAGTGTCGCACAAGTGTGACCAACAATAGTGTCGCACAAGTGTGTGACCAACGATAGTGTCGCACAAGTGTGTGACCAACGATAGTGTCGCACAAGTGTGTGACCAACGATAGTGTCGCACAAGTGTGTGACCAACGATAGTGTCGCACAAGTGTGTGACCAACGATAGTGTCGCACAAGTGTGTGACCAACGATAGTGTCGCACAAGTGTGTGACCAACGATAGTGTCGCACAAGTGTGTGACCAACAATAGCGTCGCACAAGTGTGTAACAAACGCTGACCGAGGCAACAACAGCTGCGTCCTCATCAAGGACAGAATGTGTCGCATCAGAGCGACATGTGTTTCATGAGTCGTGACGACGCAGCAGGAGAAGCAGGAGCTTCATTACAAAAACACATGTGTGCGACTGAAAGAATCACTTCCTGGTTCAGATGGTTTGAAGAGAAACACGTCCTGACGACCTTTTCCTGAAGCTTTTAGTGAAGATCTTCAGAGACAAAGTTTTAAACAAATTAGGTCGTCAGGAATTTAGAAATATAGTGATCACATGACACCCATACATGATCACATGACACCCATACATGATCACATGACACACATACATGATCACATGACACCCATACATGATCACATGACACCCATACATGATCACATGACACACATACATGATCACATGACACCCATACATGATCACATGACACACATACATGATCACATGACACACATACATGATCACATGACACCCATACATGATCACATGACACACATACATGATCACATGACACACATACATGATCACATGACACCCATACATGATCACATGACACACATACATGATCACATGACGCACATACATGATCACATGACACACATACATGATCACATGACACACATACATGATCACATGACACCCATACATGATCACATGACACCCATACATGATCACATGACGCACATACATGATCACATGACACACATACATGATCACATGACACCCATACATGATCACATGACACCCATACATGATCACATGACGCACATACATGATCACATGACACACATACATGATCACATGACACACATAAATGATCACATGACACACGTACATGATCTCATGACACCCATACATGATCTCATGACACCCATACATGATCACATGACACACATACATGATCTCATGACACCCATACATGATCACATGACACACATACATGATCACATGACACACATACATGATCACATGACACCCATACATGATCACATGACACACATACATGATCACATGACACACATACATGATCACATGACACCCATACATGATCACATGACACACATACATGATCACATGACACACATACATGATCACATGACACCCATACATGATCACATGACACACATACATGATCACATGACGCACATACATGATCACATGACACACATACATGATCACATGACACACATACATGATCACATGACACCCATACATGATCACATGACACCCATACATGATCACATGACGCACATACATGATCACATGACACACATACATGATCACATGACACCCATACATGATCACATGACACCCATACATGATCACATGACGCACATACATGATCACATGACACACATACATGATCACATGACACACATAAATGATCACATGACACACGTACATGATCTCATGACACCCATACATGATCTCATGACACCCATACATGATCACATGACACACATACATGATCTCATGACACCCATACATGATCACATGACACACATACATGATCACATGACACACATACATGATCTCATGACACCCATACATGATCTCATGACACCCATACATGATCACATGACACCCATACATGATCACATGACACCCATACATGATCACATGACACACATACATGATCACATGACACACATACATGATCACATGACACCCATACATGATCACATGACACACATACATGATCACATGACACCCATACATGATCACATGACACCCATACATGATCACATGACACACATAAATGATCACATGACACACATAAATGATCACATGACACACATACATGATCACATGACACACATACATGATCACATGACACACATACATGATCACATGACACCCATACATGATCACATGACACACATACATGATCACATGACACACACACATGATCACATGACACCCATACATGATCACATGACACACTTACATGATCACATGACACACACACATGATCACATGACACACATACATGATCACATGACACACTTACATGATCACATGACACACACACATGATCACATGACACACTTACATGATCACATGACACACACACATGATCACATGACACCCATACATGATCACATGACACACACACATGATCACATGACACACATACATGATCACATGACACACATACATGATCACATGACACACACACATGATCACATGACACCCATACATGATCACATGACACACTTACATGATCACATGACACACTTACATGATCACATGACACACACACATGATCACATGACACACATACATGATCTTTGGACGTAGATGACATCTTTCTCTCTCTTAAATGTTTACATTGATGCAGTTCAAGTCAAAACTTGTTCATCTGTTTGTTTTTTACATTTAATGCCTGAAGCTGCGAGTGTTTCTCGTCAGAAAAATGATCTACGACTTCAAACGAAACACTTTAACGATCGAGTCACATGACAGGAAGTGAAATAAACAATTATCATGTTGATGATCCTTTGATGTTCTTTTATCGTTTGGACAAACATTTTAGGACAAAGTGAGTTAATTTATTTTATTTTTCCGTTTCTCTGCTTGAAAGTTTGTGAAACACGTCCCGCGGGTCGACTGGACACGCGTGACCTCAGATGAACGACTAGAAGATCATAAAATCATAAAAAGCTTTTGGCTCCGTTTTCAAATGTCAACCAATGACAGTCGAGTCTGACATGAAACCTGAGGAAACATCACGAAGCTTCAGCAATATTGACTTTATTCTCGACGTTTATGTGAAAGTATTTACTTTATATTTGTGTTGGTTAATGTTTTATAAATGTTATTTCTGTCCATCATTGATCGATCGATCGTTGATGTTCATGCGATCAATGGATGTTTGATCTGCAGCGAGGAGAAGAGCGAGCAGCTGCTGGACACCAGGCAGGAGCTGGAGAACATGGAGTCAGAGCTGAAGAAGCTGCAGCAGGAGGTAAACAAACACACACTCATACACACACACACACACACACACACACACACACACACACACACACACACACACACACACACACACACACACACACACACACACACACACACACACTCGATGACACACTCACTCGATGACACACACACACACTCACACACACACACACACACACTCGTACACACACTCGTACACACACTCGTACACACACACACTCGATGACACACACACTCGATGACACACACACATGCACACACACACTCGTACACACACACACTCGATGACACACACACTCGATGACACACACACATGCACACACACACTCGTACACACACACACTCGATGACACACACACTCGACACACAAACTCGATGACACACACACTCGTACACACACACACACACTCACACTCGTACACACACTCGTACACACACACACTCGTACACACACACACTCAATGACACACACACTCGATGACACACAGACTTGTACACACACATGCACACACACACTCTTACACACACTGACAGCTGTCATGATGTTTGATGGTTTCAACTGAAGGTTGTTGAGTCGACATCTTGTGCGTCTGTTATAGAAGCAACTTGTCGTCATTATTTATTGTTGTGTATCCGAGTCAAGACTGTTGAACATTTTAACAAAGAATGATTGATATATATATTGATAAGAATGATTGATTATCATGAAACATTGATTATTGATAAGAATGATTGATTTTAATGAAACATTGATTATTGATAAGAATGATTGATTATTGATAAGAATGATTGATTTTAATGAAACATTGATTATTGATAAGAATGATTGATTATTGATAAGAATGATTGATTTTAATGAAACATTGATTATTGATAAGAATGATTGATTTTAATGAAACATTGATTATTGATAAGAATGATTGATTATTGATAAGAATGATTGATTTTAATGAAACGTTGATTATTGATAAGAATGATTGATTATTGATAAGAATGATTGATTATTGATAAGAATGATTGATTTTAATGAAACGTTGATTATTGATTAGAATGATTGATTTTAATGAAACGTTGATTATTGATAAGAATGATTGATTATCATGAAACATTGATTTAAAAGGTTATTGTTCAATAATTGATTGATTCATATTTGAATAATCAATATCTCCTGATCACGTGTCTCCAGAGCTTCCAGCTTCTGTCCGACGCTCGCTCTGCTCGGACGTATCGCGACGAACTGGACGCTCTGAGAGAGAAGTCCAGTCGCGTGGACAAGCTGGAGAGCGAGCTGAGCCGCTACCGGGAGAGACTTCATGACATCGACTTCTACAAGGCCAGAGTGGAGGTACGACTGCTCTGCTCCGGGTACTCCGGGCTCCTCCCTTCAGGTCCACACGGACTCTCAAATAAAGTTCCTCTTTATAATAATAGAATAATATGATTTGTCTTTACTGTCAATGTATTTCTGTGCCTTTAATGATATATTTAGTTAATTTATTTAATTTGAATTATTCATTCATTTGATTGTTGTATATGGGGGTTGGATTCTATCCCAGCTACCCCGGGTGAGAGGCGGGGACACCCTGGAAAGATGCACACCGACAGACAATTGAGAGTTTCAATCAAACTTCTGGTTATAGTTGGTTCTAAGAATCCTCTGTTGAGATGATTCGACAAATGTTTCTCTTGTTTCATCTCAACCGTTCCTGGTCTTCTGGATCCAGGAGCTGAAGGAGGACAACCAGGTCCTGCTGGAGACCAAGAGCATGCTGGAGGAGCAGCTGGACTCCACCAGGTCTCGCTCGGACAAACTGCACCTGCTGGAGAAGGAGAATCTCCAGATGAAGTCCAAACTCCACGACCTTGAGACGGTGATTGTCCACCGGTGCTGAAGGTCACGGAGAAGGTTCCTCACGCGTGTCTCCACAGGAGCGAGACCTGGAGCGCAAGCGTCTGGAGGAGCTGCTGGAGGAGAACCTGGTGCTGGAGATGGCTCAGAAGCAGAGCATGGACGAGTCTCTGCACCTCGGCTGGGAGCTGGAGCAACTTTCCAAACCCCCGGAGATCAATGAAGGTCCTTCATGTTCACACTTTAATAGAATATTAACATGTTTATTTATATTCATCTCAAATATATCTTCCTACGATTAATATATAAAGTATAAAGTATTTATTTAAGGACTTCAATCTTACTTTTATCAATAATCATCTTTTGAGACACAGAATGATTTAAGTAGGAAAATATAATGTTTATGTTAAATTATTTAATTTCAATTGTTTTTAATAATAATATTGTTTCTTCACATTTTTCTAAATAATCATTTATTTCAATCATTTATAAAATCAAAGGTAGTTTTTTGTTGTCAAATCAGAAAAAATTGATCACATGATCGTCTTTGAATTCAAAACAATTGCGTTGAATTAAAAAAAGTATGAATTAAAAAATGTACAATTTTTATATTTAAAAAAAGAATTTATTATTCAATTATTCAATTTTTTTTATTCAAGTTTAAAAAAAAGTACAATTAAATATAAAATGATTGAACTCATTTAAATACTTAATAATGAACATAGTTGTATAAATGATATAATAAAACGAACTCAATGCTTGTCAAACACTGTAGTAAAACCACATGTAAATGTTTGATGAATCTATGGTTCGTTGTCCTTCATCCATGACCTGAACGTTCTGAAGGTCATCTGAGGCTCGAGTCCTCAGTCGTCCACAGGCTGAAGACCACCTGTCACTCAAACTCTGTTCAGCTCCTCAGAAGTCTCTGGGCGACGAGGTCAACGACCTGACCTCCAGTCGCCTGCTGAAGCTGGAGAAGGAGAACCAGACGCTGCTGAAGACGCTGGAGGACCTGAGAGGAGACGAGTCAGTGGAGAAGATGAGCCGAGTTCACCTGGAGAGTCAGAAGCTCAGCAGAAGAGTAGGTTTAACCTGAGACCTGATGCACTTTACACGTCTGTGTCACTCTCTCACTCTCTCACTTTTTTACTCTGTCATTATATCACTCTCTCACTCTGTCATTATATCACTCTCTCACTCTTTTACTCTTTCACTCTCTCACTCTTTTACTCTGTCATTATATCACTCTCTCACTCTTTTACTCTTTCACTCTCTCACTCTCTACCTCTTTTACTCTCTCACTCTTTTACTCTGTCATTATATCACTCTCTCACTCTTTTACTCTTTCACTCTCTCACTCTCTACCTCTTTTACTCTCTCACTCTTTTACTCTGTCATTATATCACTCTCTCACTCTGTCATTATATCACTCTCTCACTCTTTTACTCTTTCACTCTCTCACTCTTTTACTCTCTCATTCTCTCACTCTTTTACTCTCTCATTCTCTCACGCTCTCCCTCTTTTACTCTCTCACTCTTTTACTCTCTCATTCTCTCACTCTTTTACTCTCTCATTCTCTCACTCTTTTACTCTCTCATTCTCTCACGCTCTCCCTCTTTTACTCTCTCATTCTCTCACGCTCTCCCTCTTTTACTCTCTCATTCTCTCACTCTTTTACTCTCTCATTCTCTCACTCTCTCACGCTCTCCCTCTTTTACTCTCTCACTCTTTTACTCTCTCATTCTCTCACTCTTTTACTCTCTCATTCTCTCACTCTCTCACTCTGTCATTATATCACTCTCTCACGCTCTCCCTCTTTTACTCTCTCACTCTTTTACTCTGTCATTATATCACTCTCTCACCCTTTTACTCTTTCACTCTCACTCTGTCATTATATCATTCTCTCACTCTTTTACTCTGTCATTCTCTCACTCTTTCACTCTTTTACTCTCTCACCCTTTCACTCTTTTACTCTCTCATCCTCTCATTCTCTCACTCTGTCATTTTATCATTCTCTCACTCTGTCACTATTTTACTCTGTCATTCTCTCACTCTTTTACTCTGTCATTATATCACTCTCTCACCCTTTTAGTCTTTCACTCTCACTCTGTCATTATATCATTCTCTCACTCTTTTACTCTCTCATCCTCTCATTCTCTCACTCTTTTACTCTCACTCTTTTACTCTTTAACACTCACTCTGTCATTATATCATTCTCTCACTCTTTCACTCTTTTACTCTCTCACTCTTTTACTCTGTCACTCTCACTCTGTCATTATATTATTCTCTAACTCTTTTACTCTCTCATTCTCTAACTCTGTCACTCTTTCACTCTGTCCGTCTCACTCTTCCTCTGGTGACCATAAAGAGAAGACAGAGGGAGGAGACGAGGAAGAAAGAAAGGCAGTAAATTCCAACATGTCTTCCTGGATCTTGTCGACTGACTGTCGCTCAGAGACTTCAGTGTTTCTTCAGTTTAACACGAGCTTCTGGAACGTTTGCTCGTCAAGAGTTTTCTTCAGAAATGATTCAAGTTATTTGAGGTTCAATCGAATTAATCCTAAAAGTTGTTGCTGAGAATTAAAGGAAAGATTGTAAAATAGTTTCTTTACAACTTTAGTTTGAACTAAATCACACGTATGTTCGTGATAACATTGAACACATCAGTGAGAGATAAGATCTAGAAAATCATGTTGTTTCACCTCCTGTGTGTAAAGTAACGTCTTCATCAGTGAATCTAAAGCTGCATGCCTGGTGTGCAGGTGGAGCAGCTGGAAAGCGAGCTGTCGGCCGACAGAGATGCTCTCCTCAGTGCAGAAGCTCTGAACACTGACCTGATGAAGGAGAAAGCTCTGCTGGAGAAGACGCTGGAGACGCTGCAGGAGAACTCAGAGCGACACGTGTGTTCTTGTTCTTCATTGTACTGCAATACTTTACCACTTGTATACTCAAATACTTGAACACTCAAAACAATTGTATACGCGATTACTCGACTACTTGAACACTTGTATACTTCCAGTATACTTTTATACTTTTATACTTGTATACTCGCTACTCGGCTACTTGAATACTTGAATACTTGTATACTTGTATACTCGCTACTCAACTACTTGAACACTTGAATACTCAAACACTTGTATATACAATTACTCGACTACTTGAACACTTGAATACTCAAACACTTGTATATACAATTACTCGACTACTTGAACACTTGTATACTTGTATACAAGTATACTCGCTACTCGACTACTTGAACACTTGAATACCCCAACACTTGTATACTTGCTACTCGACTACTTGACAACTCGACTACTTGAATACTCATATACTTGTATACTCGCTACTCGACTACTTGAACACTTGAATACAAGTATACTTTTATACTTGTATACTCGCTACTCGACTTCTTGAATATTTGTATACTTGTATACTCGCTACTCGACTACTTGAACACTTGAATACAAGTATACTTGTATACAAGTATACTTTTATACTTGTATACTCGCTACTTGACTACTCAACTACTTGAACACTTGTATACTCAAACACTTGTATACAAGTATACTTGTATACTCGCTACTTCTCACTTGAACACTTTTATACTTGTACACTTGTACACTTGTATACTCAAACACTTGTATACTTGTACACTTGTATACTCAAACACTTGTACACTTGTACACTTGTATACTTGTACACTTGTATACTTGTACACTTGTATACTCGTACACTTGTATACTCAAACACTTGTATACTTGTACACTTGAACACTTGTACACTTGTATACTCAAACACTTGTACACTTGTACACTTGTATACTTGTACACTTGTACACTTGTACACTTGTATACTCAAACACTTGTACACTTGTATACTTGTACACTTGTATACTTGAACACTTGTATACTTGAACACTTGTACACTTGTATACTTGTACACTTGTATACTCAAACACTTGTATACTTGTACACTTCTATACTTGTACACCTGATACTCAAACACTTGTATACTTGTACACTTGTATACTTGAACACTTGTATACTTGAACACTTGTATACTTGAACACTTGTATACTCAAACACTTGTACACTTGTATACTCAAACACTTGTACACTTGTATACTCAAACACTTGTACACTTGTACACTTGTACACTTGTATACTTGTACACTTGTACACTTGTATACTTGAACACTTGTACACTTGTATACTTGAACACTTGTATGCTTGAACACTTGTACACTTGAACACTTGTACACTCAATTACTCGCACACCTGCTGTGAGTGAGCCAGCAGTCAAACATCTCTCTGTGCAGCTGAAGGGTCTGGAGCAGGAGAACCAACATCTCGCTCAGACGGTGTCGTCTCTGCGTCAGCGCTGCCAGGTCGGCGCCGAGGCTCGAGTCAAGGACGTGGAGAAGGAGAACCGGGTCCTGCACGAGTCCGTCTGCGAAGCCACCGCCAAACTCAACAAGATGGAGTTTGAGCGCAAACAGCTGCGTGAGTGTTGAAGTCTGATGATGAAGACGTTTAATAAATATCTTTTATTTCACCTCAAGATGATTCCTTTGATTCTGTTCTAGCATCAATTATTTCGCTTCCATGTTAAACAAGTTGTTTGTCACTAATGTTTTGATTTTGTTGTTATTTAATGATTTGTTTTAAGGAGAATCTTCTTTGATCATCTGGTGACTTTGATGATTCGATAACTTGAGGGTTGATGGTTCAAATCCACCATCATATGAATGAATGAATGTTCTTTTCTATAAACTGCTTCATTAAAGTTCTTCATAATACTCCAGTATAATGTACTTAACATTTTTATTATGATATTTTTTTCTCCCTTAAATAAGTTTCATGGACTTCATGGTTGTTGGTTTCATTTTTCAGTTTTAATGAAACTAACCTTAACTTTTAAAAACTTGTTTAGTATTTGAGCTTTTTTTTTAAAGAAAAATGATCTTATACACTTGTTATTATTAATTATTAAGTCATTATATTCACGTCTGTTTCCTGCCTTTTTTTTATACAGATAATCAAAATGACAAAAAATAAATTTAAAGAAATGAATTGTAGATTATTTACGTAAATGGTGTAAAAGTCATTTAAGAGTGAAGTGTCCGGTTCAATTCTCGGCTGATTTATCTGTTTAATGACTTTCATCTCAAGTCTCTCATCTTTCAAAGTAGCTCCTGTTTCCTCGCGTTCATCGACATGTGTCTCTGGACTCGTTTGTGAGCTGAAAGATCTTGACTCGTGTGTCCTTCACAGGCAAAGACCTGGAGGTGATGAAGGAAAAGGGCGAGCGAGCAGAAGAGCTGGAGCTGCAGCTGCAGAAGCTGGAGAGAGAGAGAGAGAGTCTGCAGAAGAAAGTGGCCACTTTGGGAATCACCTGCGACAAAGTGTGTCCTGCTCCTTCTTCTGCCGGATCCAAGGTCGCAAAGACGAAACCGTGAACCCTGCTGTGTCTCCAGGTGTCGTCTCTGGAGAAGGAGAACTCTGAGCTGGAGGCCGAGGGCCGGCGTCTGAAGAAGAAGCTGGACACGCTGAAGAACATGGCCTTCCAGCTGGAGGCCCTGGAGAAGGAGAACTCTCAGCTGGAGCAGGAGAACCTGGAGCTGCGACGCTCGGCCGAGAGTCTGAGGTCGGCAGGAGCCAAAGCTGCTCAGCTGGAGGCCGAGAACCGGGAGCTGGAGAGCGAGAGGAGTCAGATGAAGAGGAGTCTGGAGCTTCTCAAGGCGTCAACCAAGAAGACGGAAAGATTAGAAGTGAGGCTTGAGTGAAAAAATACTGTATTTAGATTGTATTGAATTATAAAACTAACAAAACTACAACCATCAACACCAGGTGAGCTACCAGGGTCTGGACACGGAGAACCAGCGTCTGCAGAAGGCTCTGGAGAACAGCAGCAAGAAGATCCAGCAGTTGGAAGTGGAGCTTCAGGAGGTGGAGTCTGAGAATCAAACCCTACAGAGAAACCTGGAGGAGCTGAAGATCTCCAGCAAACGTCTGGAACAGCTGGAGCAGGAGGTGAGAGGTTCCTCACCATCAGTCCGACATGAACGTAAACGTTTATCTTCCATGACCTGTGACCTCTCCAGAACAAGGCTCTGGAGCAAGAGAGCTCACAGCTGGAGAAGGACAAGAAGATGCTGGAGAAGGAGAACAAGCGTTTGAGACAACAGGCCGAGATCCGAGACTCCAAACTGGACGACAACAACCAGAGGATCTCGTCCTTGGAGAAGGAGAACCGGACCATGGGCAAGGAGATGATCTTCTTCAGGGACTCGTGCACCAGAGTCAAAGACCTGGAGAGAGAGAACAAGGAGCAGCTCAAACAAACCTCCATCGACAAGAAGACCCTGAACACCCTCAGAGAGGTAACGTCGTCCATCAAGAAGAAAAGTCTCAATGAGTTTTTGAGTAAATGAACCTTGATCTCGTTCGTCCAGGAACTGGTGAGCGAGAAGTTGCGCACTCAGCAGATGAACAACGACCTGGAGAAGTTGACCCACGAGCTGGAGAAGATCGGACTGAACAAGGAGAGGCTTCTTCAAGACGAGGGATCTGACGACAGGTTCTACCTCCCACTGGCTTGAAGTACCTGAGAGAACAACAGAACCAACTCTGGATCTTCTGATCAGGTTCAAGCTCCTGGAGACCAAACTAGAGTCCACGCTGAAGTCCTCGCTGGAGATCAAGGAGGAGAAGATCGCCGCCCTGGAGGCCAGACTGCAGGAGTCGTCCAACCTCAACCAGCAGCTGCGACAGGAGCTGAAAACGGTAGATTTTCTCATGTTAACGTCTTCAGACTTTAATCTCATGGAATCAACGTTTGTAACGACTGATAATATATTTTAATATTTTTTAATATGATTTAATATCTAATAACATATTATTATTATTATAATATCTTTTGAGTAAAAAAACTTTAGCATCTGCTCTTGAAGGTAAACAATCCATGTTTACCTTCAGGTTCTGAGGATAAAAAACATAACAAACTTATTTTATTTTTTATTTTTTTTACATATTTTTGAGTACAGCGATAACTATTTTGGTTATTATAGTAAATTTGTAATGAAATACTTTTTTTTTTTTTACTACCAACGCATCGAAGATAAAGCTTTTGAACAGATGTTTAAGAAAATAAAACCAAGAGATAAAACAAATAAACAAAACTGAAACTTGTAAATATCATAATTTTAATACAAATCTCAAACTATGACAAAGACTAAACTTGGTTTCTGGAAATGTTAATATGGTTTCAGAATTTGTAAATGAGTTTTGAACGTCTGAGCCACAGTACTCGACAGATGAGAGAAGTAAGTAAGTAAGTAATTTTATTTGTATAGCGCTTTTATAGACCAGGGTCACAAAACGCTTAAACAATCAAAACAATATTCAATAAAGTATAAACTTTAAAGATCAAGATAAAACTGAGAACAACACAGGAGTTCCAGAAAATCAAGGAAAAGCCTGAACAAATAAAATGGTCTTAAGATGTTTCTTAAAGGAGTCAGTAGATCATCAAACACAGATGTTTCTTGAAGGAGTCAGTAGATCATCAAACACACATGTTTCTTGAAGGAGTCAGTAGATCATCAAACACAGATGTTTCTTGAAGGAGTCAGTAGATCATCAAACACAGATGTTTCTTGAAGGAGTCAGTAGATCATCAAACACAGATGTTTCTTGAAGGAGTCAGTAGATCATCAAACACAGATGTATCTTGAAGGAGTCAGTAGATCATCAAACACAGATGTTTCTTGAAGGAGTCAGTAGATCATCAAACACAGATGTTTCTTGAAGGAGTCAGTAGATCATCAAACACAGATGTTTCTTGAAGGAGTCAGTAGATCATCAAACACAGATGTTTCTTGAAGGAGTCAGTAGATCATCAAACACACATGTTTCTTGAAGGAGTCAGTAGATCATCAAACACAGATGTTTCTTGAAGGAGTCAGTAGATCATCAAACACAGACATGTTTCTTGAAGGAGTCAGTAGATCATCAAACACACATGTTTCTTGAAGGAGTCAGTAGATCATCAAACACATATGTTTCTTGAAGGAGTCAGTAGATCATCAAACACAGATGTTTCTTGAAGGAGTCAGTAGATCATCAAACACAGATGTTTCTTGAAGGAGTCAGTAGATCATCAAACACTGATGTTTCTTGAAGGAGTCAGTAGATCATCAAACACAGATGTTTCTTGAAGGAGTCAGTAGATCATCAAACACAGATGTTTCTTGAAGGAGTCAGTAGATCATCAAACACAGATGTTTCTTGAAGGAGTCAGTAGATCATCAAACACAGATGTTTCTTGAAGGAGTCAGTAGATCATCAAACACACATGTTTCTTGAAGGAGTCAGTAGATCATCAAACACAGATGTTTCTTGAAGGAGTCAGTAGATCATCAAACACACATGTTTCTTGAAGGAGTCAGTAGATCATCAAACACAGATGTTTCTTGAAGGAGTCAGTAGATCATCAAACACAGATGTTTCTTGAAGGAGTCAGTAGATCATCAAACACAGAGATGGTTCCAAAGCTTAGGAGCAACAGTCTGGAAGGATTTCTCTCCTCTGGTCCGGAAGTTCAGGAACCATCAGTAGATTCTGATCCACAGACCTCAGAGCCCAAGCTGGGGTGTAAGTCTGGATCAGATCACTGATGGAAGGTCTGACCATGAATAGATGTGAAAGTAAGAACCAGAATTTTAAAATGATCCTGAAAGAAACTGGCAGCCAGTGAAGAGTTTGAAGGAGAAATGTGAGTTCTTCTACTAGAGCGGCTCAGAATTCTGGCCGAGAGTTTAGTATGAACTGCAGGCGAAACACATCCTTCTTGTTAAGACATGAAAACAAACTGTTACAATAGTCCAGACGAGAAGAAACAAACGCATGGATTATAAGATCCAGATCATGTTCCGACAACATTTTCCTAAGTTTAGAGATTTTTCTCAGTTGAAGGAAACAGTTTCTGGTCAGTTTTCTTCAGTGTTGAACAAGAGACATGTCTTTATCAAATACAACACCCAGGTTTCTCAGGCTCAGTTTGACAGACTGACCTAAGTCACCCAAGTACTGACTCAACCCTGGAACCTTATCATCAACAATCACCAGAGTTTCAGTTTTGTCCACATTTAGCTGTAAAGTGTTTTCACTCATTGTTTGATTTCTAGCAACAATTGACTAAGTTCAGCCTCTGGGGCTCAGTTGGATCAACAGAGCAGTAGAGCTGGATGTCATCAGCAAACATGTGATAAGAAACATCAGGAAATCTCTGAGTGATTTTACCGAGGGTAATCAAGTACAGCAAAAACAATAAAGGACCCAGAACAGAACCTTGAGGGACTCCACACATCAGATCTGCCGATTCAGACCTCATTTGATTGACAGATACACTAAAACTGCCCAGAAAGGTATGATGAGAACCTTCTAACACAGACCCATCAACAGCTAAAGAACGTTCGCACATGTATGTTTGTGTTTATTTCTGCATCAAAGTTTAAAAACATGCGTCGTCTGCATTTAAGAGCTTCTGATGGACAGGAGAGCAAACTTCCATCTCGCTCCCTGAAGCTCTCAGACGCTCTGAGGACCCATTATTATTATTGTTCTTATTATTATTGTTATGATGCTTCCTGTATCGATGAGGCGGCAGGCGGCCGTGGGTCTGCAGACACGAGCTCTGAGTATGTTGTCATGATTCATCACAAACACAGGTGAAGAAGAACTACGAGGCGCTGCGCCAGAGGGAGGAGGAGGAGCGGATGGTCCAGAGTTCGCCCCCTAGAGGCCTGGAGGACTCTGGCTCGGTCAGCAAGTGGGAGAAGGAGAGCCACGAGGCCACGAGGGAGCTGCTGAAGGTCAAAGATCGGCTCATCGAAGTGGAGAGGAACGTAAGGCGGTTCGCGTCGACGCTCGGCGTTCATTCTCTCGCTGACTCGCGTCTCGCCACTCTCCCAGAATGCCACGCTGCAGGCGGAGAAGGCGGCGCTGCGGAGTCAACTGAAGCAACTGGAGACGCAGAGTTGCAACCTTCAGGCTCAGATCGTGGCGGTGCAGAGACAGACGGCCTCGCTGCAGGAGAACAACACCACGCTGCAGACTCAGAACGCCAAGCTTCAGGTGATGTCAGATCTAAAGTACATTTGTGTTCCGACCATTAGCTGATGATCCTGTCGTCAGTGTTTCATGAGATTTCTCGACACTCTGGGAGTGAGAGGGATTTATGTTCCGCTCTCTGATGCACTTAAAGAATCGATGAGGAGATTCATGACACAAAGGATGTGTTACAGTGTTAGGGTTTTGTTCGATGAACCGACCGGATCCATACGTGCTGGTGAAGAATATGCAAAAGTCAGAGACAAACAGGATTCATGGGCGTCGGCGAAGCAGAAATCTATCGCAGAAACGTCTTCGATGCCAGAACACAAATATCTAACAAAATGGCAGATCTTTAGTATGAATGTTCAGGTAAACGCCTCTGGTCAGCTGTGCGTGTATGATTGGTCAGATACTCTCAACACACGACTTCTAAGATGGACGTGTCTCGTGCCGGTCGTGGAAAGTTACCGCAGTTTGATCTTCTAGAGAGAATCTGTTCTTCAGTCGACTTACGCAGATGTCTGTCCTGGTCCTCGACTCGCTGCACCATCTACAGATTGTTGTGTTTCTCTCAGCATGACGTGTGCTGAAGAATTTGTGTTGTTGCAGTGAAAAGATTTTAATGCAATCATTATTTAATATGAATATGAAAGATTATCAGTTAAGTCATTATTTCAAGAACTGCTAACAATATGTTCAAAAACCATCTTGATATATTTGATTGTACTGCTTAATTTTCTGCGTGTTGACGGTCGTATAAATGGAAATACAAGCCGGATCAGGATGAACGTTAGTATTATGGTGTTTATCTGCTGCTGCCTCACTGACCTGCTCTGGTGCTGCTGTGGATTTAGATGTTTGGCTGACGCTCAAACTGGGCTTATCTTCTCCAGGATTTACTCTGTGATGAGTTGTAAGCGGGTTGTTTGTGCAGGACTTATGTCTCCATGTCTCCAGTGATCATGTCAGACCTCGGCTCACCTGAGACTCCTCACAGGTGGAGAACTGCACCCTCAGCTCCAAGAGCGCCGCCCTCATGGCCCAGAACGCTCAGGTCCAGAGCCAGCAGAGCAACGTGGAGGGCGAGAGGGACGGGGCCCTCAGGGAGAAGGAGGAGGTCAGGTCCACGTACGAGATGCTGCTCCGGGACCACGAGAAGCTGGCGGCGCTTCACGAGCGGCAGGCCGTGGAGTACGAGGCTCTGATCGGGAAGCATGGAGGCCTGAAGAGCTCGCACAAGAGCCTGGAGCAGCAGCACCGGGACCTGGAGGACAGGTGAGAGAAGGTCCTTGGAGCTCGTGGTCGTAGCTTCACGCCGTCCGATGCCTGCAGGTACAAACAGCTGCTGCAGAAGAAGAGCGACCTGGAGGAGCTGGAGAAGAACCTGAAGGAGCAGCAGGAAAAGATGGCTTCAGAAAACCAGAGTCACCGAAACACAGCCGACCAGTGCAAGCATCTGAAGGAGGAGAACGACAGGTCGTCACGATTCCTGTGCCTCGGATGAAATAACATGTCAGACGAACAACGTACTCTCAGGGTTCCTGTGGTCCTTCAAGATCTTCAGTCACATCACACGGATACAAAATGAGTAAAAGAAAATAAATGAGAGTAAAAAAAAATAAACGAGAGTAAAAGAAAATAAATGAGAGTAAAAGAAAATAAATGAGAGTAAAAGAAAATAAACAAGAGTAAAAGAAAATAAATGAGAGTAAAAAAAAATAAACGAGAGTAAAAGAAAATAAATGAGAGTAAAAGAAAATAAATGAGAGTAAAAGAAAATAAATGAGAGTAAAAGAAAATAAACAAGAGTAAAAGAAAATAAATGAGAGTAAAAAAAAATAAACGAGAGTAAAAGAAAATAAATGAGAGTAAAAGAAAATAAATGAGAGTAAAAGAAAATAAATGAGAGTAAAAGAAAATAAATGAGAGTAAAAGAAAATAAACAAGAGTAAAAGAAAATAAATGAGAGTAAAAAAAAATAAACAAGAGTAAAAGAAAATAAATAAATGAGAGTAAAAGAAAATAAATGAGAGTAAAAGAAAATAAATGAGTAAAAGAAAATAAATGAGTAAAAAAAAATAAACAAGAGTAAAAGAAAATAAACGAGAGTAAAAGAAAATAAATAAAAATAAATAAATGAGAGTAAAAGAAAATAAATAAAAATAAATAAATGAGAGTAAAAGAAAATAAATAAAAATAAATAAACGAGAGTAAAAGAAAATAAATAAAAATAAATAAATGAGAGTAAAAGAAAATAAACGAGAGTAAAAGAAAATAAATAAAAATAAATAAATGAGAGTAAAAGAAAATAAATAAAAATAAATGAGAGTAAAAGAAAATAAACGAGAGTAAAAGAAAATAAATAAATGAGAGCAAAAGAAAATAAAGAGAGTTTAGAGAATAAGAATAAGATAACACAATCTAAGTCTAAAGATAAAGAACATAGATAGACAGACATAGATACTAAGAGTAAAAGAAAATAAACGAGAGTAAAAGAAAAAAAATAATAATAATAAACGAGAGTAAAAGAAAATAAAAGAGAGTAAAAGAAAATAAATGAGAGTAAAAAAAAATAAACAAGAGTAAAAGAAAATAAACGAGAGTAAAATAAAATAAATAAAAATAAATAAATGAGAGTAAAAGAAAATAAACGAGAGTAAAAGAAAATAAATAAATGAGAGCAAAAGAAAATAAAGAGAGTTTAGAGAATAAGAATAAGATAACACAATCTAAGTCTAAAGATAAAGAACATAGATAGACAGACATAGATAGAAGACAAAGATTTACATAGAATAGAACATCAAGATACTTTCACTTCTGCCCCCAAACTCACAATTAAACATCGTAATAACACGAGGAATATATATATAGACGTAGTTTATTTATTTCTGATCAATTCTTCATGTTTACGCTTCAATCCAAGAGTTACAACAGTTTGGATGTCGAGTGTCTTTTTAGCAAAATATATCTTTTCTTTCTTCAGTTTCCTGGTTTGTCAAAGATATTCTGAAGAACAAACTTTCTGAACATGTTCTTCTCAACACAGACTGAACTCAACGTATCGTCAGCTGATGAAGGACAACGAGAACCTGCAGTCGGACCACAAGACCGTCAAGACCCAGCTGAACGCGGCCAAGCTGGATCAGACCAAGCTGGAGGCGGACTTCTCCAGACTGAAGGAGCAGTACCAGCAGCTGGACATCACCTCCACCAAACTGACCAACCAGTGCGAGGTGAGGGCGGAGCCTCGTCCGGCTGTCAATCACAAGCATGATGCTAACGTCTCGTCGCAGCTGCTGAGCCAACTGAAGGGGAACCTGGAGGAGGAGAACCGGCACCTGCTGGACCAGATCCAGACCCTCATGCTGCAGAACCGGACGCTGCTGGAGCAGACCATGGAGAGCAAAGATCTGTTCCACGTGGAGCAGAGACAGTACATGTAGGAGCCTCGACGCCGTCGCTGCTGCAGCTCCAACTCATCTTCTTCTACAAACACAAACATAAACACAAACATGAACACCAACTCATCTTCTTCTACAAACACAAACATAAACACAAACATGAACATGAACTCATCTTCTTCTACAAACACAAACATAAACACAAACATGAACATGAACTCATCTTCTTCTACAAACACAAACATAAACACAAACATGAACATGAACACAAACACCAACTCATCTTCTTCTACAAACACAAACATAAACACAAACACAAACACCAACTCATCTTCTTCTACAAATACAAACATAAACACAAACATGAACACCAACTCATCTTCTTCTACAAATACAAACATAAACACAAACATGAACACCAACTCATCTTCTTCTACAAATACAAACATAAACACAAACATGAACACCAACTCATCTTCTTCTACAAATACAAACATAAACACAAACATGAACACCAACTCATCTTCTTCTACAAATACAAACAAACACAAACACAAACATGAACAGCAACTCATCTTCTTCTACAAATACAAACATAAACACAAACATGAACACCAACTCATCTTCTTCTACAAATACAAACAAACACAAACACAAACATGAACAGCAACTCATCTTCTTCTACAAATACAAACACAAACACAAACATGAACACCAACTCATCTTCTTCTACAAATACAAACACAAACACAAACATGAACACCAACTCATCTTCTTCTACAAATACAAACATAAACACAAACATGAACACCAACTCATCTTCTTCTACAAATACAAACATAAACACAAACATGAACAGCAACTCATCTTCTTCTACAAACACAAACATAAACACAAACACAAACACCAACTCATCTTCTTCTACAAATACAAACATAAACACAAACATGAACACCAACTCATCTTCTTCTACAAATACAAACATAAACACAAACATGAACACCAACTCATCTTCTTCTACAAATACAAACATAAACACAAACACAAACAAAAACATGAACATGAACTCATCTTCTTCTACAAATACAAACACAAACACAAACACCAACTCATCTTCTACAAATACAAACATAAACACAAACATGAACATGAACTCATCTTCTTCTACAAACACAAACATAAACACAAACATGAACACCAACTCATCTTCTTCTACAAATACAAACATAAACACAAACATGAACACCAACTCATCTTCTTCTACAAATACAAACAAACACAAACACAAACATGAACAGCAACTCATCTTCTTCTACAAATACAAACATAAACACAAACATGAACACCAACTCATCTTCTTCTACAAATACAAACATAAACACAAACAAAAACAGCAACTCATCTTCTTCTACAAATACAAACATAAACACAAACACCAACTCATCTTCTACAAATACAAACATAAACACAAACATGAACACCAACTCATCTTCTTCTACAAATACAAACATAAACACAAACATGAACACCAACTTATCTTCTTCTACAAATACAAACATAAACACAAACATGAACATTAACACCAACTCATCTTCTTCTACAAATACAAACATAAACACAAACATGAACACCAACTCATCTTCTACAAATACAAACATAAACACAAACACCAACTCATCTTCTTCTACAAACATAAAGACAAACATGAACACCAACTCATCTTCTACAAATACAAACATAAACACAAACACCAACTCATCTTCTTCTACAAATACAAACATAAACACAAACACCAACTCATCTTCTTCTACAAACATAAACACAAACACAAACACCAACTCATCTTCTTCTATAAACATAAACACAAACATGAACACCAACTCATCTTCTAAAAATACAAACATAAACACAAACACAAACACCAACTCATCTTCTACAAATACAAACACAAACACCAACTCATCTTCTTCGTCCTCAGAGACAAACTCAACGAGCTCAGGAGGCAGAAGGAGAAGCTGGAGGAGAAGATCATGGATCAGTACAAGTTCTACGACCCGTCGCCGCCTCGCAGGCAAGTTTCATCTTTTGTTACTTAAACCTGAGAAAGTTTATCTTCAGATTAATAAAAACTTGAATTTAACATTTCAAAGATATTTTATTTTGAAATAAATGTTTTTTTTTCAACTATTGAATAATGTTTGAAATAATTATATTCAATAATCTTTGTATTGAAAGATTAGTTTCAAGAAAATAGTTTGATTAAACCGTTTGAACAACTTTGAAGGACGTAGTTTAATAATTTCAATCATTTGAAAAAACATTTTCTGAATCAAATCATTTTAACTCATAGTTAACTCATAGTTAACTCACATGAACTCATAGTTAACTCATATGAACTCATAGTTAACTCACATGAACTCATAGTTAACTCATAGTTAACTCATAGTTAACTCACATGAACTCATAGTTAACTCATAGTTAACTCATATGCACTCATAGTTAACTCATATGAACTCATAGTTAACTCATAGTTAACTCACATGAACTCATAGTTAACTCACATGAACTCATAGTTAACTCATAGTTAACTCACATGAACTCGTAGTTAACTCATAGTTAACTCACATGAACTCGTAGTTAACTCGTAGTTAACTCACATGAACTCATAGTTAACTCATAGTTAACTCACATGAACTCGTAGTTAACTCATAGTTAACTCACATGAACTCGTAGTTAACTCATAGTTAACTCACATGAACTCATAGTTAACTCATAGTTAACTCACATGAACTCATAGTTAACTCATAGTTAACTCACATGAACTCATAGTTAACTCATAGTTAACTCACATGAACTCATAGTTAACTCATAGTTAACTCACATGAACTCATAGTTAACTCATAGTTAACTCACATGAACTCATAGTTAACTCATAGTTAACTCACATGAACTCATAGTTAACTCATAGTTAACTCACATGAACTCATAGTTAACTCATAGTTAACTCACATGAACTCGTAGTTAACTCATAGTTAACTCACATGAACTCATAGTTAACTCATAGTTAACTCACATGAACTCATAGTTAACTCATAGTTAACTCACATGAACTCGTAGTTAACTCATAGTTAACTCACATGAACTCATAGTTAACTCATAGTTAACTCATATGAACTCGTAGTTAACTCATAGCTAACTCACATGAACTCGTAGTTAACTCACTGATTTATTATAATTATAATGATTTACTTCAATGTAAACGACTGTAAATCTTGATTCTCGCAGGCGTGGAAACTGGATCGCGCTGAAGATGAAGAAGCTCATCAAACCCAAGAGTCGCGAGCGAATGCGTTCTCTGACTCTCACGCCGTCGCGCTCAGAGTTCGGCGACGGTTTCTTTCCTGACAGTCAAGACAACTCGTCCGTCGGCTCAGGATCCAACTCTCTGGACGACACTCTCGGGCAGAAGAGAAGCAGCAGTGAGTCGCCACACAAACACAAACATAAACACAAACATGAACACGAACATGAGTCGCCACACAAACGCAAACATAAACACAAACATGAACACCAACATGAGTCGCCACACAAACACAAACATAAACACGAACATGAGTCGCCACACAAACACAAACATGAACACCAACATGAGTCGCCACACAAACACAAACATAAACACAAACATGAACACGAACATGAGTCGCCACACAAACACAAACATAAACACAAACATGAACACCAACATGAGTCGCCACACAAACACAAACATAAACACAAACATAAACACAAACATGAACACCAACATGAGTCGCCACACAAACATGAACATGAGTTGCAACACAAACACAAACATAAACATGAACACGAACATGAGTTGCAACACAAACACGAACATGAACACAAACACAAACATGAGTCACAACATAAACACAAACATAAACACAAACACAAACATGAACACAAACATAAACATGAGTCACAACACAAACACAAACATGAACACAAACATAAACATGAGTCACAACATAAACACAAACACAAACATGAACATGAACACGAACATGAGTCACAACAAAAACACAAACATAAGCATGTGTCACAAC
>NC_141828.1:2867500-2940000 GCF_982586985.1 Callionymus lyra
AAGGTTTAAAACACCTGATGTTCTGCTGCATGACTGAAGGTTCAGTTTCTGGTTCGAATCCTAATGAAGCCTCTTTGATGTTTTGTCGTCAGAATATTGAGTGAATTTAACTTTAAAACTCTTTTATTGACATTTTGTGGTTTTTTAATATCATTTGTTGAATAATTGAATCAAAGAAAAAATAATTTAAACGACTGAAAATATAATTATTTTAATTTTGATATTTTAATTCCAATCATTTTAAAATACATTTTATTTTTTATCAATAAAGACATAAAGTCCCAACGTTTCTATATTGAATTTAAAATGATAGCAATTTGAAATGTAATTTAGAAAAAGTAATCATTTAGAAAACATTCAATTATTCAAATTAAATTATTTGAAAAAAAAAAGTAAAACAAATTTCATCAAAGAAATGATTTAATTTAATTATTAAAACACTTAGAAAACAACAACAGTTCAGTAAACAAACGTTTGAAATGTAAAATATTCAATTTTCTGACGACACCGACTGACAATAAATAAACAAACAGAGTTTGTCTTTAAATCAACAAACATAGTTTGTCTTTAAATAAACAAACATAGTTTGTCTTTAAATCAACAAACATAGTTTGTCTTTAAATAAACAAACATAGTTTGTCTTTAAATCAACAAACATAGTTTGTCTTTAAATCAACAAACATAGTTTGTCTTTAAATCAACAAACATAGTTTGTCTTTAAATCAACAAACATTGTTTGTCTTTAAATCAACAAACATAGTTTGTCTTTAAATCAACAAACATAGTTTGTCTTTAAATAAACAAACATAGTTTGTCTTTAAATCAACAAACATAGTTTGTCTTTAAATCAACAAACATAGTTTGTCTTTAAATCAACAAACATTGTTTGTCTTTAAATAAACAAACATAGTTTGTCTTTAAATCAACAAACATATTTTGTCTTTAAATAAACAAACATAGTTTGTCTTTAAATCAACAAACATAGTTTGTCTTTAAATCAACAAACATAGTTTGTCTTTAAATAAACAAACATAGTTTGTCTTTAAATCAACAAACATAGTTTGTCTTTAAATAAACAAACATAGTTTGTCTTTAAATCAACAAACATAGTTTGTCTTTAAATAAACAAACATAGTTTGTCTTTAAATCAACAAACATAGTTTGTCTTTAAATAAACAAACATAGTTTGTCTTTAAATCAACAAACATAGTTTGTCTTTAAATCAACAAACATTGTTTGTCTTTAAATCAATAAACATAGTTTGTCTTTAAATAAACAAACATAGTTTGTCTTTAAATAAACAAACATAGTTTGTCTTTAAATCAACAAACATAGTTTGTCTTTAAATAAACAAACATAGTTTGTCTTTAAATCAACAAACATAGTTTGTCTTTAAATAAACAAACATAGTTTGTCTTTAAATCAACAAACATAGTTTGTCTTTAAATCAACAAACATAGTTTGTCTTTAAATAAACAAACATAGTTTGTCTTTAAATCAACAAACATAGTTTGTCTTTAAATAAACAAACATAGTTTGTCTTTAAATCAACAAACATAGTTTGTCTTTAAATAAACAAACATAGTTTGTCTTTAAATCAACAAACATAGTTTGTCTTTAAATCAACAAACATTGTTTGTCTTTAAATCAATAAACATAGTTTGTCTTTAAATAAACAAACATAGTTTGTCTTTAAATAAACAAACATAGTTTGTCTTTAAATAAACAAACATAGTTTGTCTTTAAATAAACAAACATAGTTTGTCTTTAAATCAACAAACATTGTTTGTCAACATCAACGACAAGATGATTGAAGGTCATTTACTTGAACTCGTCCGTCCAGCCATGAACGACCTGCTGCAGACGATGGGGGTCACTGGAGGTCCGGTCCCTCAGTGGGCAGGAAGCTCCGAGAACCTGGACCCGGACGACCCGGGGGACGTGGGCGTGACCTCCAGGGGCAGACGTGGAGGTCATCGCATGAAGGATCTCGCTTTCTCCACCAACGCCATCGACTGCGCCGCCCTCACGCTGCCCTCTGCTGGACGAGCCAGGCTGCGGCTGCAGGTCAAAGGTAAAAGGTCGCGCTTCAGGATCTTCTCTCGACTCACGGAGACTTTTCTGTGACAGAAAACGTGTCGTGCGAAGACATCACCGGCGCCTCGGAGGATCCTAAGATGCAAGGTGAGAAGTTTGTTATTGTTTAAGACGTGATTAGATTAGATTAGATCAGATTAGATTAGATTAAATCAGATCAGATCAGACTTTATCGTCACATCTGGAAACATCGTGTGAGAACTTCATCCATAAATCTGGATCAACGTTATTCCCAGTTTAGAACCCAGTCCAGGACTGTTAATCTGTGGTTCTGAGACTCTGACCCAGTTATATGTTCAGTTTTCAGCTCGTGCTGCGAGGACTTCAGATCCGTCGAAACATCTAAACGTCTAAACATCTAAACGTCTAAACATCTAAACGTCTAAACATCTAAACATCTAAACATCTAAACGTCTAAACATCTAAACGTCTAAACGTCTATTTGAAATATTTGACTTGTTCATAATATGTTAAGGAATAATATTAATAATAAATGAAAGCGTTTAATTGTGATATTAGCAGAAATATTATGATTATGTTTATTGATAATAATACAATCATTATTTATGATCAAACAAACTTCTACAATCGATTGAAACAAAAGTAAAAAATGTAGATGAAACAAAATAACAAATGATAAATAAAACGATAACAATAATCATTATATATATGTATATATATGTGTGTGTGTGTGTAGATATATATATATATGTGTGTAGATATATGTGTGTGTATATATATATATGTAGATATATATATATATAGATAGATATATATATCTACATATATATATATATATATATATGTAGATATATATATATATATGTAGATATATATATATATATATGTAGATATATATATATATATATCTCTACATATATATATATATATATATGTGTAGATATATGTGTGTGTATATATATATATATATATATATATATATATATACACACACACATATATATATACAGTTTCTAAAATATATATCAAGATTGTTTTAATGTTCTATGATTAGAAGCTTAAGTAACAGTTGTTCTGACACGTTTTAAACATGTTTTTAATGCGACGTTTAAAACGACATAAAAATACTAGAAATATTGAAGCTTCATCAGAACAAGTGTTTCTTGTCGTCGACGACGAAGTTCAACCAACGAATCGTCGACTGAATGAAAACAAGATGTTTCTTAAAATATTTCCTCGACCGTCTTTGTTGCTCCTGACACCGTGTTGTGCCGGCGAGCTGGCCCGGGTCCAGTGGTCCCGGGTCCACTGGTACCGGCTCTGATGCCATCTGCTGCCTCCGCGGGACACCAGCGTCTGTTCGTCACGATGTGTTTGTGTCGCAGCCTCCAGACCCGCCAGTCTCCATAGCAACAGGACCAGTAGCAACAGCAACAATAACTCCCACCTCGCCTCCCCTCTGGAGGGCAAAGGTACGACCCCCCCCCCCCCCCCCCCCCTCATCCAGATGTGACCCGCCATGACCCTGACCTTTGACCTGCAGGCACTCTGAACGGGACCCTCAGCCGACCCCACAGCGAGAGCAGCGGGGAGTTCAGCCTGAGTCTGGACCAGGACGTGTGGTCCAGCAGCGGCAGCAGTCCGGTCCAGCAGCCCGGCTCGTCCCGCTCGACCCACCAGAGCCCACTGCAGCCGCGGCGCCCCCTGGACCCGGCCGGCGTCACGGGGGCCCCGGGGCCGACCCCGCTCAGGAAGACCGGCTCTCCAGGCAGCGAGGTGCTTTCCCTTCAACAGTTTTTAGACGAGGGTATCGATCCTGCCGAGGTGAGCCTGAGCCCTGTGACCCCTGTGACCCCTGTGACCCCTGAGAGGTTTTTGTTGAGCTGCTGACTCAGGACATAAGATAAGATTTGTGTTGTGTTGTCATGGCGACGGCTTCACAGAAGGAAAATGTTTCAACATAAACATATTTGAATAAAATCATAGAAGAAACTAAATGATTATTATAATAATAAAATGAGATAAAAGGTAATGATAATAAAATACCAAATCAAAGTAAATAAATAAATATAATCATAAAAAATACAAGAGTAAAATGATTATAATGACAAAAAACAATGATTTAAAAAAACAAACGATAATAATAAATATTAGAAAATAACAAAACGATCATGAAGTTCAACGAAAATGACAAAAAGTTGATTAAAAAAGAGGATAATTAAATAAAATCAAAAACAATAATTAAAAAAAACTCTAATATGACGACAATGATCTCAATAAAGGTCTTGATGGATCTTTTCTCTCCTCCAGTCGGGCAGTCAAGAGAATCTCACCGTCGACTCGCCTCGTCTGTCCACGTCCTCGGAGCAGAAGGATCGGACCCTCAAGACCCTGAAGACCCGCGGGATCCTTCGCTCCTGCAGTGGCCGAGCGGCGCCGCTCAGCTCCGAGCGCCCGCCCAGGCAGGCGGGTCGACCCGGCCTGCGGAAGGCGGAGAGCACGCGGGTCCGCGGGTCGGCGCCGCCGCGCCACGGCCTGTCGGCGCAGGGCAGGGCGGCGTCGGTGTCGGAGCGCCTGGACTCGTCGGCGCTGCCTCGCGCCAGCAGCGTCATCTCCACGGCCGAGGGCAGCAGCCGCCGCACCAGCATCCACGACCTGCTGTCCAAGGACCAGCGCCAGCCGGTGTCGGTGGACGACGCGCCCGCCGAGCCCGCCGAGCCCGCCGCCCGGTCCAGTGAGTACAGCGCCCCCCTCCCCAAGTCACTCAGCCTGCCCTGCCACAGCCTGGACGACCCCGACCTGTCCACCCTCCAGTCCTTCCTCGGACCCTCCTTCACGGTCGAGTCCATCCTCATGGACTCCATCTTTAGCCAGTCTTCGGGGCAGAACCTCCCCTTCCTGTCCCTCAACCCCGCCCTGGTCAGCAACATCAGCGGACCCCCAAACAAACCCCCCCCGCCTGACCAGAGCGGTCCCGGTCCAGACCCGGGGGATCATTCGGACGAGCCGCTCGACCCGGAGGACGGTCAGTCTCTGTGGTACGAGTACGGCTGCGTGTGATTGACAGGAGGGGGCGGGTCGACTCGGACCTGCATGTTTGTTTCTCATCGCCTGCTTCTGCGACGGGACTTCTGCGGGAATCCGTCCGACAACCTTTTTCGTTGCTTCCATCAAGACTATTATCTTCTCTCGCCGACGGGGTCAGATAATAGCTCCGCCCACTTCTGCTCTCGCTGCATGACCCCCGGAGTGTTGTTGTTGTTGTTTGTTGTTGTTGTTGTTGACGAGGCTTCATTCACAGGCTGAGGTCGAACACAAAAACAATCTTTCCTCGCGTTTGTGAATGAGGCCGAAGTCATGTGACCGGAGTAAACCTTTGATACAGAGAAGACTCCGAGACGAGCGCGACTCCGTGCGGATCCTGTTATTTATTTCTGTCAGTGACCTTTGACCTTTGTCCTGCAGATGTGGAGGGCAGGAAGTCTAAAGGCAGGAGTGGGGAGCCCTGCTGACCCCCCACCCTCGTCTGTCTGCCACTGTGAGCGGGGTGAGTGGGGGGGGGGGTTTCCATGGGAACCCCAAACGTTGTAACGATGTCGTCCACCCTGCTCTGCACTTGACCCCTGACCCCCCCCCTGACCCCCCACTGTCTCAGGTGTGCATGACTCACGAGCTTCTGTTTGTTTGTGAGTTTACGTCATAAATCTGCTGCTAGATGCTACGGTTTCATTCAAATGACCTTTGAACCCTTTTAATGACTTCCTGCAAGAATCACTTCAAACGACTTCATTCATTAAATAATTCAACGAGTACTTCTTGATCTGTAACAACATTGTTTGATTAAAATTAAAGTGTAACTTATTAAAGATAACGTTCTTGATCCGTACTTACATTATAACGTTTACATTAATATTAAAGCATGTATTAACGTATTAATCTATGCTTTAATTCATTCGTATACTTAATTTGACATCAATGATAAAATAATTCTGTTAAACACATTAATTTATTGAGTTTATTCAGGAAAATTAAATATTTATGCTTGTATTTTATTCTGAAAAATCGACTTTCTTCCGTAATAACTGATTAAATCAAGTCTACCTTGAATTTGTTCCTGGAAAGTTTCCAGACGAGGCTGAAACGTCTTTTTCTCACTATTGCGTCTCTGAGGTTTGTTTAGATGTTTCTCTCTGTAACGTTTGGAGAAACAAAAAACGTCAGATCTTCTGTGTTTTATTTTGAAATGAAAGACGGAAGTAGCTTTACATCCTGTTTCCGTCAAACAAGTCGCGCACAGAAGCGCTTCAAAACTACTCAGTGACGTCATCGACGGATCATTTAGTTTCCGTTTGAAAAAAAGCGATTTGAAAGGAAACCGTAGTTGTGGGTGTTTCTGCTTCCGGTTGCTTGTCTGTAGCTGCATGCATGGCTTCAGTGTCACACTGACATGTTTCCCCCTGTAGTTGTCGGCATGTAGCTGCCGAAGGTTGGTTCCGGTTCTTTCTCTGAGCGAAACCGAAGCGTGTTGCGTTCACGGACGACTCAGTATTTACACACGTCAACTCACACAAACACTAGTTCTCACTATTATTTAAAAACACACTTTTTGTTTTTCCCCAAATAGGATTTTTAATCAATAGTTTTTATAAGAACAAGCAACATTTTTTTTTTTTTAAATAAACCTTTTTTCAACGTTTTGTACACAAAAAGAAAGACACTTAAACGGTTTCTAATAAAAATCCAAACTAGGAAATCAATGAATGGAACATTTTGTGTAAATAAGTTTTGATGAAGTTTCTTAAACGAAACAATAAGATGAAGTCGTAAGTGAACGAAGGCACGATTGTCTCTTTAATTGTCTCTTCTCTGCTCTTCTGGGTCGTCCTGGGATTCAGGGAGAAAGTCTGCAGTGAGAAAAGATTGTAACTTGTTTTCCTTCCGACTTTACTTTGATTCTGAGCGGAGAGAAGTGTTTGAAGGTTTCCTCCTTGAATCAAGGAACCGAGTGTTGCTCTTCTTCAGGTGTTACTGAACATGCACTCGTACCTGCGGACGATTCAAGTGCCAACGTGTAAATGGACTTTTCTTCTTGAGCGGCTGGACGAGCGCCTGCATGTCAAACAATCTGCATGAACAATCACGAGCTCCAGGATCTTCACCTGAAGACCACGACTGGAGCTTCAGACTCATCATCCTAGTCTTAGAAACATGTTAGAGTTTGAAGAAAAAGCACAACTTAATTCTGTCCCGCGACCTTTGGGTGACCTTTCTGTGATGAAGATGACGATGAAGAAGAAATCCTCCTTTTCCACTTTTACATGATTCCATGTGATGTCATTAAAGTTCATCAAAATAATCTTTCTGTGTTTTGTCTTAAATATAGTTGTGTTTGTTTAAATGTCGCACGTTTTTATTTTACAATCAAATCCATTTTCGAATTATAAAAGTTGTCGTAACTTAAAATATGTTTTGAATCCAAACATGTCAATCTTTTATCTCCATTATTTCTCACTTTGATTCGGAGTTTAAACTCTGTAAAGAAAGTATTATTCCAACGGCAACGAGTTCTGCAGACGATGCACTGATGTGTTTTGGGTAAAAGAGAGCTAAGCTAAAGGGCTCTCAGTACCACGTGTTGACCGTCACCAACGATCAAACTAAAAAGAAAAACTCTCACAGAGGGTGAGACCTTGTTTCATGTAATTGATTAATTAAATGTAATTATACATGTATTACTGTCTGGATCAGAAACACTTCAGATATTTTAACGATTCATTTTTATTTTCTCACTTGAATGTGTGAGTCACTGGTTTTACTCTAATTTCATTTAACTTTTTTTATTCATTCTATTCTGAACCGACAATAAACCTGTTTCTGGTTCTAATAATTAACTCCTAAATCACGTCATTCGTTCACTTTCCGATGAACCGTTTCCTGAATTACCTCTTCTGACCGCTAGAGGACACTGTTGACACGAACCTTCATGAGAGGAGAAGAAGAAACTAGAGGCGACTGAAGACACACGTGTTTACAAACATGTTCTTAAGGTCAGGTGTGTCGAGGAGCTCAGGTGAGTTCGTGTCTGTTGTTCAAGTGAACTTTGAACTCTCGAGCGCTCGTGAACCTCCGGTACAAACTGGCTTCATGCTCAGCAGCGACACCTGCTGGATCACGGCCGTCATTGTAGGCAAAGACAGGTAACTTCGTCCAGGTGAAAAAAACTTGATTTTGAAAAAAGGAAAATTATGAAATATTAGATATTCAGACATGTTTATTTTTACCCATTAAGAAAAGTAACCTGATCTTTGGCTTCTACATAAAATACGAGTTTGATTTACTTTAAATGTGTATTTTTGGACAGTTTTTCATTTTTCAACACAAATGTTACTATTTTTTTAAAATTTAGAATCTCTTTTTGTAACTTTTTGTAACTTTTTGTAACTTTATGTAACTTCTCAGATTCCTGTCCAGTGGAAGCAGCGACAGTAAATAAAGGCTTAGACTGATTAGAATATGATGTAGAAATGTACGGTTTTAATAATAAATTACAATCAAAAGCTTAATTAAACCATTTATTTGTTGTAGTTTTGTTTCGTCCGTCATGTTCCAATAATAATATTAATAATGAAACTTTTTATTCAAATGTGTCTCATTTTAATGCACTAATTCAGATTAAGAGACTTTTATTGCCAGAGATCTAAACACAACACAGTATGTTTGTGGCGTCAGTAGAGAATGAAATAGTAAAATAACACAAAGTAACAAAAGATAAACAGATACAAGTTTACCTTACCTTACCTTACCTTAAGTAGACTCAGATGCAGAGATTTACACACAACAAACGGATTAAAGATTTATTTCACTTTAACCGCAAAAACTATTTTGAAGAAATACATATTTATTCCATAAGAATATAATTGTTTGAAAAATAGTTTAATCTTGTGTTGAATATTTTTCTAAGATTTCGTTCAAACAATATTACTTTAGATTCTATCATCTTGTTCTTTCTCTTTCTTTCTCTTTGTTCTTGTTCTTATTTTATTTATTTTTTATGAAAAATTGCTGTATTTGCTGTGGCTAATTAGAAAAAAAAACAATTTCTCAATAAAGTTCTACCTAAACTAAACTAAGTTTGTTTTATTTGTCCAATAAATTATTTAGTTCTATTTCACCAAAAGTCTCGTCAATCTGTCGTAACATTTTTATATTAATATTTATATTTACAGCTTATAGACAAACAACTGTCATTTTTATCAATAATACATGCTCGTTAAAATATACTCTTTAGTCCTTGTTTTAGGTAAAGTAATGATTTAAAAATCCAATAAATAATAATTCTTAACATGTTCTAACTTTCAATGACTTTGGCGTCACAGACTGTAAGATGACGTTCCCGTCCGGACTCTTTTTACCGTGACACACACATATGAGACTGACCAATCAGATCGTTCGTTGCTCAAGTTATTTCCGCCACAAAATGTTTCCCCGCATGTGACGAACATCAAGCGTTCAAACGCTGTATCTTCTGACTCTGACCAGCCTTAGGAGTCAGATTTATTTTTTTACTTCTTGTTTCTAGAACCTTCAGCCACACATGACGTATCTCCGCCATCTTGGCCGCTGGTTCGCGCGCCGCGATCGTTGTTGTCGTCAGACTGCGTTCAGAAGCAACGCCAGTGTGTCTGTGCTGCTGGAGGACAAGTGAGTGTGTTCGTGTGACTGACACACACTTGTGTGTTCGTGTGACAGACACACACTTGTGTGTTCGTGTGACTGACACACACTTGTGTGTTCGTGTGACTGACACACACTTGTGTGTTCGTGTGACTGACACACACTTGTGTGTTCGTGTGACTGACACACACTTGTGTGTTCGTGTGACTGACACACACTTGTGTGTTCGTGTGACAGACACACACTTGTGTGTTCGTGTGACTGACACACACTTGTGTGTTCGTGTGACTGACACACACTTGTGTGTTCGTGTGACTGACACACACTTGTGTGTTCGTGTGACTGACACACACTTGTGTGTTCGTGTGACAGACACACACTTGTGTGTTCGTGTGACTGACACACACTTGTGTGTTCGTGTGACTGACACACACTTGTGTGTTCGTGTGACTGACACACACTTGTGTGTTCGTGTGACTGACACACACTTGTGTGTTCGTGTGACTGACACACACTTGTGTGTTCGTGTGACTGACACACAACAAGTGTGTGTCCCGAGTCTCGCTATAATGTTGTTTGTTGACGGTTCAGAGGGTCTGACCTTGTGTTGACATGTGACGTCATCAGGTGGTTCAGGTAGAACTTTATTGATCCTCAGGAGAGACTTTACTGAAGATCTTTTGTTCTTGTTTCAGGAAGTTGCAGATCTCCTCTGGGAAGCTCGCCCGGTTTGCGGATGGATCTGCTGTTGTCCAGGTATAAACAACCTTCTACTAAGAATAATAATAATATTAATGATGATGATGATGATGATGAAGATAAAGAAGATAATGATGATGATGATGATGATGAAGAAAATGATGATGATGAAGAAGCTCAAACATTATAAACAACCTTCCACTAAGAATAATGATAATATTAATGATAATAATGATGATGATGATGATGAAGATAAAGAAGATAATGATGATGATGAAGAAAATGATGATGATGAAGAAGCTCAAACATTATAAACAACCTTCCACTAAGAACAATAATAATATTAATGATAATAATGATGATGATGATGATGAAGATAAAGAAGATAATGATGATGATGATGATGATGATGAAGAAAATGATGATGATGAAGATGAAGAAGCTCAAACATTATAAACAACCTTCCACTAAGAATAATGATAGTGATGAAGATGATGATGATAATGAAGAAGATAATTATGATGATGATGATGATGAAGAAGATAATGATGATGATGATGAAGAAGATAATGATGATGATGAAGAAGATAATTATGATGATGATGAAGATAATGATAATGATGATGAAGATGAAGATAATGATGATGAAGATAATGATGATGAAGATGATGAAGATAATGATGATGAAGAAGATAATGATGATGATGATGATGAAGAAGATAATGATGATGAAGAAGATAATGATAATGATGATGATGATGATGATGATGATGTTGTTTCCACTCACAGCTCGGGGAGACGTCAGTGATGGTGACGGCCGTGAGCAAAACAAAACCATCACCTTCACAGTTCCTGCCTCTGGTGGTACGACGTTACCTTCACGTCACAAACGTCTGTCGCTCGACCTTCATCGTAGCGTTTGATTGACAGGTGGACTACAGACAAAAAGCCGCCGCCGCAGGAAGGATCCCTACAAACCATCTGCGGCGAGAGATCGGCACGAGCGACGAGGAGATCCTGAGCAGCAGATTGATCGGTGAGTGAAGTGAGCGACTCACTTGAACTGTCATGAAGGAATGTTGTGTTTGTTGTTCAGACAGATCCATCAGACCTATTTTCCCTTCTGGATACTACTACGACACACAGGTTTGCACTTCAGTTTTCAAGATTAATGTCCTGTGTTGATGTTTATTTGTTTGTGTGTAGGTCGTGTGTAACCTTCTGGCTGTGGACGGTGTCAACGATCCTGATGTTCTGGCCATTAATGCAGGTGAACGAAGACTTCAGTGTGTTGTTGTGTTTATCAGTCACACGAGTGCAGTTTAAATCAAACCATCATCAACACAACATTGAGTCGTGGGGGCAGCAGCCAGAGCAAAGACAGCTAGACTTTTCTGTCCCTGATAAACGTCTTCCAACTGTTCTGAGAGTCAGAGTCTCCTACATGTTCTGGCTCCTTATATTTAGCCTTTTGTATTAATGTTTTTGGTCAAGATTTCTTCTGCAAGTATTGAGATCATTAAAAAATAAAATTATTTCATATCAATTTATTTCTTTTCATATTTTATGTACGTGGTTAAAACACAACTTAAATGTGGACAAAACTGAAACTCTGGTGATTGTTGATGATAAAGTTCAGGGTTGAGTCAGTACTTGAGTGACTTATGTCAGTCTGTCAAACTGAGCCTGAGAAACCTGGGTGTTGTATTTGATAAAGACATGTCTCTTGTTCAACACTGAAGAAAACTGACCAGAAACTGTTTCCTTCAACTGAGAAAAATCTCTAAACTTAGGAAAATGTTGTCAGAACATGATCTGGATCTTATAATCCATGCGTTTGTTTCTTCTCGTCTGGACTATTGTAACAGTTTATTTTTGTGTCTAAACAAGAAGGATCTTAATTCTGAGCCGCTCTAGTAGAAGAACTCACATTTCTCTTTCAAACTCTTCACTAGTTTCTTTCAGGATCATTTTAAAATTCTGGTTCTTATTTTCAGATCTATTCATGGTCAGACCTTCTTTTTTCCCCCTCATATTTCTTCGCTTTTCGCTTGACGGCCCCTAACGACCGTCACCGTGTATAATACGGTCCCTGAGGAAATGTAATCGTCCATCTTTGTCCTTGTTAGACGAGCTCAGAACACTTTCAAAAATGTAGAGACCAAGACTCCTAAACCGTCCGAATCCTGCATTAGTGTCGTGTCGCCTCAGACCAAAGCTACTCAAAGAGGGAGTTTCTCTGTCATTTGAACCTAAATAAAGTAAAAACTTAAAAAGTGTAAATCAAACAATAAAAGGTTCATAACAGTGTTTTTTCCTCCAATCACAGCCTCTGCTGCTCTCGCTCTGTCCGACATCCCGTGGGACGGTCCGATCGGTGAGTCACGTCTGAGATGATTCGTGCTCGGATCTTCTTTCACCGGAGACTTGTGTGTGTGTGTGTGTGTGTGTGTGTGTGTGTGTGTGTGTGTGTGCGCAGGTGCCGTCCGTGTGGGTTTGTTGAATGGAAACCTGCTGGTCAACCCCACCAGAGCAGAGATGGCAGCCAGTAAACTCAACATGATCATCGCTGGAGCCCCGAGCAACCAAGTGGGTAAGAGTCCATCTCCTCCTGGTGCATCTTCATCCATCGTCCTGGTGCGAGAACGTCTGCCTCTGTCGTGTCAGTGATGATCGAAGCGTCGGCGGAGAACGTCCTGCAGCAGGACTTCTGTCACGCCGTCAAAGTGGGCGTCAAACAAACGCAGAAGATCATCTCCGCCATCCAGAAGCTGGTCCGGGAGCAGAACGTCAAGAAGCGAGGGCCGGTCAAGATGTTCTCTGCTCCGGCAGTGATGGTGGACGAAGTGCGACAGTGAGTTAAGATCAGTCGTCGATTCTTTTACTTTCGGCTGAAAACAAACATTTCTCATGTTTGTGTTTAGTCTTGTGACGTCGCTGTGAAACTATAGAACAGATTTTTTGAATCTTAATTAAAAGTTGCATTTTTAATATTACTAAAATCTATTTGTTTTTAAGATTCATTGATCAAAGATGCATCTTTTGTTCGCTTGACTGAACAAATGATTAAGATTCGTTCATATAACAGATGGATTTAAAATGGATGTAAATATGTTCAGATTTATAATTCTTGCTACTTTTGTTCGCCTTCATTTGAATGTTCACCCAGACTTTTCTAATGGAATGATGCTCTTTACATTGACCCTTGTGTTGCCTCTGGGTCAAGGGTCAACGACCTCCACCACTGTAAATGTATGGAAGCCAGTTGACCTTTGACCCAGAGACGCACACAGGTTAAGCTTTACATGCAACATTGTTCACTTTCAGATCCGCATCAGATAAGATTTATGCAGTTTTCACCGACTACTCTCATGACAAAGTAACGGTTTTTTACTTTTTTAAATCTTATACTGTTTTTACAATTGAACTCATTTTCCCTAACATTGCTGAACATCTTGCAGATTTCACGAGACGATGCCATCAACAAGATTCGACTAGATATGGAACAAATCCTCAGAAGTAAGAAACTATGATAAGCTTTATAATAATATAATAAGCACATTTGAAAGAATCGATTGTTTCAAATCCAATGAAATCTTAACTTTATCAATATGTTCCTGAGACGGTTGTAAAGTATAATTTACGTGAATCTTAAGAGTTATAATCATCATTGAAATCATATATAATGGGAGTGAAAATGATGTTTTTCATGGTTATAAATAAATAATATTTACAAAGTTTGATCTGTTTTTCAGCAAAGTTTCCTCAAGCAGAACCTTTTGAAATCATCGAATCCTTCAACGTTGTCAGCAAAGAAATCTTCAGGAATTTAGTTTTAAACGAGTACAAACGGTACTAATGTTTGTTGTTTTGTCACCTGGTTACTGAGATGCTGGTTTCTTCCATTAAAGTGTGTGTGTGTGTGTGTGTGTAGGTGTGACGGGCGGGAGCTGACGGCTGTGAGGAGCATCTCCTGTGAGGTCGACCTCTTTAAACCCCTTCATGGATCTGCTCTGTTCCAGAGAGGACAGACTCAGGTGGGTTTAAACTCAGTTGAACGTGACTGTTCAGTATTTTAGGTAATAATGTGGAAACTGACTAAAACTGAAGGATTATAATTGTATTATTATGCTCCTGTGGTTAACTGTCTGGTAAATAAAGTTATAAAAGTGTGAGATGCGTGAAAAGAATATTCAATCTCTACTTGAATGATTCAAATCTAATGACCAAACGAGTGTTTGCGACACAAAAGTACATCTGGACTCTGATGGTTTGTCTGCAGGTCCTCAGCAGCGTCACCTTCGATTCCCTGGAGTCCAGCGTGAAAGCGAACGTCATCACCACCGCGCTGAGGTAGAACCATGAGAACCATGAGAACCATGAGAACCATGATCAACGTCTTCATGTTGAAACGAGATGTTTTCTTTCTCTCTCCACAGTGGCGTCAAAGACAAAAACTTCATGTTGCATTATGAGGTAAAATCTTTGGTATTTTGTTTCACAAAGATTGAAGAGGAATAAATAAAGTTCGTCTCTTCCAGTTCCCACCGTATGCAACCAATGAAATCGGGAGGCTGGGAGGCTCGAACCGGCGAGAGCTCGGTCACGGTTTGTGTTAAAGAAGGATTTGATGTTTGAAGAAGAACTCTTGGATGTGACCGAAGACTGATGTGTTTCCAGGAGCTCTGGCGGAAAAGGCTCTGAGGCCCGTCGTCCCCAAAGATTTTCCGTTCACCATCCGGGTCACGTCCGAGGTGTTGGAGTCAAACGGTTTGTTTTCTTGTCGTCGTCCAGTGAGCATCAAACAGGTGAACATGTGATCGTCTTCACAGGCTCGTCCTCCATGGCCTCGGCCTGCGGCGGCAGCCTCGCCCTGATGGACGCAGGTGAGGGACTGATGGTCCAGAAGCTTCTTGTCACTTTAGATAGTGACGTATTTACGCCCCTTAGAAACTCTTGAAGGAATATAGAATAAACCCTAAAGTCACATTTTATTGAACATATATTTATTTGTTGATAAAACATCAGTAACTTTGAATGAAAACTTTCACGGAGCAGGTGTTTGAACTGTTTTAATTACATTTCTATTAACTATTATAATAATTATTATTTACTGTATTTCATATATTATTATCACTTTATCCATTTCAAAGTATCCTGTTCTCTAACATGATTTTATTATATGAAGTCTAAATGAAAGTGTAAGGTACGGTCGTTGTTGTATTTAACCTGATGATGATAAATGTTGTAATAATATCTTGAATCTATTATATTTAAACATTTGAATCACATGACACTATAAAGTAATACATTTAAACAGTATAAACATTCTTTGTAGGTGTTCCGATCTTGTCTCCTGTGGCCGGCGTAGCCATCGGCCTGATCTCCACGTCCTCGCCAGACAATCCCGCTCTGATGCTGGACTACAGATTACTGACCGACATCCTGGTCAGTCGCTCTCTTCACGCTGTGGAACATGTTGTCAACGTTTGACTTGATGCTGAACTGTGGCTGTGGATCAGGGCATCGAGGACTATCTGGGCGACATGGACTTCAAACTGGCAGGAACCAACAAAGGCATCACAGCGTTGCAGGTCGTTGAAGGAAAAGACGTGAATCGTTTCCCCTTCTTCACTCAAGCTCTCGTTTTCATCGTCGTTTTCCTTCCAGGTTGACGTGAAGATTCCAGGTCTTCCTCTGACGGTCGTCATGGACGCGATCCAAGACGCCACAGGTTTGCCTTCAAGGTTGAGACGCAGTCAAGAAACGCGGTTGAGTCTTTGTCGTGGATTTCAGCGGCGAAAGGGAAGATTCTTGGCATCATGAACAAATGCATCGTCAAACCGCGATCCCGGAGGAAAGAGAACGGACCGGTCGTAGGTGTGTTTGCGACAAACACTCGCCGGAACGACACGTTCAAGCGACTCCTTCAGCGTTCGACCTCAACTTTCTTTCTGTGTCAGAAAACGTGCGAGTTCCTGTTTCTAGACGAGCGCAGTTTGTCGGCGTCGGAGGATACAACCTGCGCAAGCTTCAGGCCCAGATGGGTATTTTCAATTCAAACTCGACTCTTGTGTGATCTTAGAAATGATTCAATCATTTGGGAAAAACAACATTTGAATGAACCGCATTAGAAATGTTCAATGTTCTGGACTTCTTCTTCTGAAGGAGTCACGGTGAGTCGTGTGGACGAAGAGACCTTCTCTGTGTTCGCACCGACGCCCGGAGCCATGAGCGAAGCTCAAGAATTCATCGACGAGCTCTGCAAAGATGACGTGAGTAAAGAAACATTTGTTAAACTTAAATAAACAACGTTACAGATAAAGGAAAGAAGTTTAAACGACACTTTCTGGCCACAGCAAGAACAACAGCTGGAGTTTGGAGCCATTTATAACGCCACCATCACGGAGCTCCGGTTCGATCCTGAGTCATGAAGCATGTGTCGTGACTGTCCTCGTGTTGATCGTCTGTTTGTCTGCAGAGATAACGGAGTCTTGATCAAACTGTATCCCAACATGAGTCCCGTCCTGCTACACAACTCACAACTGGACAACAAACGGGTAAAAAAAACATTTTTTACGAATCAATCTTGGTAAAGAATTTAAAATGGCCAACGATTATATTTTTCCTTCAGGTGGAACACCCGAGTGCTCTTGGGCTGGAGGTGGGACAACAGATTCGAGTATGTCTGACAGTCCCTCAAACTTGTCGTCAAAAGAAAGTGTAAAAACAACTTGAATTCTTCTTCTTCTTCTTCTTCTTCTTCTTCCAGGTGAAATACTTCGGCCGCGACCCGTCCAACGGACAGATGAGAATCTCGCGGAAGGTCCTTCAGTCGCCTGCTGCCACTAAAATAAAGACTTTAAGTGATAAAAAAAGCATCTCCATGATGACGAGCGACGAGGAAATATCCGACTCCCAACTCGAGACAAAGATCTGAACGTGAAACTTGTGAAGCTCTTCAAATGTCATCATGAAGACATTAGAAAATGATGAATCGTGTTTAAAAAATTAGATTTTTCTCATTGTGTTGATGTTAATAAACTTGTTTTAATCTCTATTTGTTTTCATTTCTCTAATAGAGTTCTACTGAGCTGACATACAACCTTAAGAAATCTTAAATCTTAATTTTCTTATATTTGGAAGAAGCTTAAATGTTGTGTAACCAAGTTAATATTCTTCTAATGTTCAGTATAATTAAATGAGGATCTTCTAAAGGAGAATCTTGAGAAAGATATAATACAGCAGGAGAAATAATAAACACCAAAAGAGGATTGTGACACATTATCTTAAAAGATAAGATGATTAACGATGATTTGTTTGAGACTCTGTGTGGAGCTGGTTTGAAAAGAATAGTCTGCAGAATGTACATGGAAGAAAAAAACGGAATCATTTCATCTGTAAGATAAAGAATGTCAGGCTCAATAAGGTAATCATTTTTGCAAAATAGATCAAGAAAAAATAATTAACAGCATATATTGAAATGTGTTTTTAAATACACTCCATATAAAGGTGTATTTAAATAAAGAAATATGTATTTCCCTGCCTGGAAAAGCGCTATACAAATAAAAATTACTTACTTATTTATATTGTGTATTTTAAAAGAGTTAATTACCTACAACTCTTAGCGTATATTTGCTCGTGTTATTCAACCACTGGATGTTTCTCTTCATCCTAACATGGGAAGAAAGATCAATTGTAAGAATCTTTATATTGATCATAAAAATCCTTCCTTCAAGTGTGTTCTTTGAAAATGACCTAAAACAGATAAACAGGATTTAATATTATTTAAACATTATTCCACAGACGATAGTTGTTTGATTATTAAAACACGAAGATTAAAAGCAACATGTAAACAGGATGTTGTTCGAGCTTTGATGGACGTCCGGGAGGAAAACGAACACAAGATCGTATTACAAGATGGCGGATTGTGGACGTTAGCAAGGAGGCCGTCGGAGTTGTTGTGCTCTCTTTTAGACGGAAAACCCGTGATTTACTGCTCCTGACTCTCCGCTCGAGAGCCTAATATGTTGTTCAAATAGGGAGCAACAGCTTCAACTTCTCTCGTGAGCTCATTTAACGGCGCTTGTTGTGTAACATGCGGCTGATGTGGTAGCCTGGTAGCATCGTGCTAGCCTGGTAGCATCGTGCTAGCTCCCACTCCGACTCCACCATGTCGGACACTCGGCGGAGAGTCAAGGTTTATACACTAAACGAGGACCGACAGTGGGACGATCGGGGTACAGGACATGTTTCGTCTACCTTTGTTGAACGACTTAAGGGGATATCTCTTCTAGTGCGGGCCGAATCTGATGGTAAGTCCGTGTTAGCATAGCCACTCTTCTGTTAGCATGCTAATGTCCCTGGTTAGCCTCGCTGTGCTAAAGGCAGCTCCTCTGGTCGAGCGCAGGACTTTGATTCAAAAGTATTTACTCACTTTTATAGCTAATATTTGACAATGTTCGGTCCACTGCTCCAGGAATGTTACTCTCAGTGAAAACGATGATGGAAACGCTTGCTTTTTGTGCCTCGGGCCTCGAAAAGTCTAAAGAAATGATCGTGTTTAAGCTTTAAAAAGAAACATTAAACGTTCTTTCATACAACACTGTCTTTGATGCTGTGAGTCATCGAGCCCGACTATAAGATGCAGTTGAACGACCAGAAGTGCTTGTTGACACTAAATCTGTTCCATAATGAAAGTTCCTCCAATGTTTGTTTGTTCAGGATCCCTTTTATTGGAGTCGAAGATCAGCCCCGACACTGCATATCAGAAACAACAGGCAAGTCTCAGGAAACTCTCTCTTCTTTTCCTTAGACTTTAAAGTTGTTGTATTTACTCACCAGTTCAGTGGTTTATCAACATGTTTTATTTAATAGCTACTAGTTTTCACGGTTTATACGTTTTCCTTTAAAATGGCGGAATTACACATAATTATTTGGTATCAAAAACTGTTCAGGAATGTTTCGTCGTAATATTCAGGTTACGATTGACTCTTCAGGAATTCTGCAGTTTTTGGCATGTGAAATTTAATGACTAATCTGTATTTTATAATTGTATAAAATGCACATATGTGTGATGCATGAAATTACGCCATTGTCCGTGTAAGAAATAAAAAGAATAGTAGAATAAATCCAGTAAGAGAACCTGATGTTCAGGAGATTCAAAAAGTCTTCGGCACCAAATTCGGGCAAAGATGTAAATCGTGTTTAGTTAAATATTATATTTTCTTTAATTTTTGTAATCGAGTGTGATTGATCTTCATAGTTTAACTGTCAAGAGTCAACAGACATTTTCCTGTTGGCTCGTAGCTCAGCTCATGACCTGATTTGGTTTGATAAAGGAAAACAAGAAGTGATTACAGGTGGTTAAAAGTATGTCCAGTGTTACTTGATTATGAAGAAAAACCTTGAAAATCCATGACTTTGAGTCCCTGAATAATATTTCTTTAGTTATCCAAACATTTACTCAAAAACAGTTTGCATCATTGAATCCTCGGCTAATGTTGCTTTGCCTCAAGGAATGAGTCAATATTTAAACAAAATTATTTATGTGATTAAAAATTCTGATGTACGAGTATATTTTATCGAGACGTTGACACAAACAGTCTCCACTAATTCTATATTGAAGTTTATTTGTCTGAAACTAATTTTAAAATAAATTTGCTCATTCATTTTTCTTGTCCTTCAGGACACCCTCATTGTTTGGTCAGAAGCTGATAATTATGACCTGGCTCTGAGTTTCCAGGAAAAAGCTGGCTGTGATGAGATTTGGGAAAAGATTTGCCAGGTACTGTTTATACCCGTTTGATTGACATGTTCTCCATATCGTCCAATACGTTTCTTTTTAACAATATACATGATACCTGCTGTTTTTAGCCTAATATTTTCCATTATTGACCTGGTGTTCTCAGGTGCAAGGGAAAGACCCTGCTCTGGACATCACACATGATCCCATCGACGAGTCAGAGGAGGAGAGGTTTGAGGAGATCCCAGAGACGAGTCATCTAGTGGAGCTCCCGCCCTGTGAACTCAGTCGTTTGGAGGAGATTGCTGACCTGGTGACGTCTGTGCTCTCCTCTCCCATCAGAAGGGAAAAACTGGCTCTGGCTCTAATGAGCGAGGGCTATCTGAAGAAACTCCTGGGTCTCTTCAGAGTATGTGAGGACCTGGACAACAGGGAAGGTCTCCATCACCTCTATGAGATTGTACGCGGGGTCTTGTTCCTCAACAAAGCAGCACTGTTTGAGGTGATGTTTTCCGACGACTGTATTATGGAGGTGGTGGGCTGCCTGGAGTACGACCCGGCGCTTGTTCAGCCTAAACGACATCGGGAGTTTTTGACCAAGACGGCAAAATTTAAGGAAGTGATCCCCATCACGGACTCTGAGCTGAGGCAGAAAATCCACCAAACCTATCGGGTCCAGTATATCCAGGACATTATCTTGCCAACGCCATCAGTGTTTGAAGAGAACTTTCTCTCTACACTCACCTCCTTCATCTTCTTCAACAAAGTGGACATCGTCAGCATGTTGCAGGTAAGAATCAACGCCTTCAGAACGGACGTGAAGGTCATGATGTGAACCATTAAGAAGAATCCTTTAGGTTTGTTTAAGTCAGAAAATCCATGTTTAGTCACCAAATGGATAAACAAAATATTTAAAACCAAGTTTCTATGTTGGGCAAAAAAATCAAACGGCATCTCATCTGAGTGATTATGTTTCACATTTTTAATACTTTTTCTAAACACTCTTTTCTGCTTCAGGAGGATGAGAAGTTCCTCACAGAGGTTTTTGCACAGTTAACGGATGAAGCCACAGAAGACAGCAAAAGAAGAGAACTTGTAAGTTGTTGGTTATGAAATTAAATGTTTGTTGTTAATTTTTTATTCCTGCTGTTTATCTTTTCTCATCTCAATTTATTATAATATATTTTTGCATTCAGAAGTCTTCGATGTTGCTAAAAAACACATGTTACAAAAACATTTAAAAGTAAAATATAGTAAATTTACTATCGATTCTGTGCCTTAAGATATCTAGATAAGACTTAACTTTCTTTCTTGATTAAATCTTCGACACGAGGCGAGAGATCATTATTCCACTCCTGAGGTATCAGAAGAAGAGCAGAGAAAGGGGATGTTGTAGAAGTTGTGTTTTGCTTTGGATGAATCAGGCACTTCACGGTTGTTTTCTTTCTTGTGCAGGTGAACTTTGTCAAGGAATTCTGTGCGTTTTCACAAACGTTGCAGCCACAAAACAGGGACGCGTTCTTCAAAACTCTGGCAAATCTTGGCATTCTACCGGCTCTTGAGATCGTCATGGTACAGTCCGAGTCCTTCTCCCTGTGCAGCCCAGTGTTTGACTCTTTATCTTCTCAGGGGATGGACGACCTGCAGGTGAGAGGTGCAGCCACAGACATCTTCTCTTACCTGGTGGAGTTCAGCCCCTCCATGGTGCGAGAGTTCGTCATGCAGGAGCCTCAGCAGACCGATGACGTACGTGTTGAACCATCACTCGAAAACAAAACTTTTATGACACATAAGACGACACACGCGTGTCCGTGGTATTTATTTTAGGTTTCATCATTTTGCGCATCATTTCTCAAACGTATCATTTAAAGCTGTCGCTTCACATCATTATGAAACTATCAAGGTTGGACGATGCATTTTGTTTGTAAAACAAATGTTATTGTTGGTGAATCAATGTTGTGTAACGTACTCGCTTCCACGGGTTTCTACAATCTTTGGCCTTAAAATTACTTTGATTTAGTTTTCTATGTCATATTATGGACATTAAGAAACGGAAACATGTCTCTTACAACGTGATATTCAAAACTTTTTAGGTTATTTCAAGTGTATATTAGTAACAGTACATATACCCGTTTTGCCTCTAGGGGGAGCCAACTATGGTATTTTCAAAATTTGGGTATTGCTGCTTTTGATGGATGGATGGATCTTGATGTGAAATTCTAGTATTTTCAGAAGATACTGATAAACTTGTTTGTTTTTCCCTCCAGGATGTGCTTTTGATTAACGTGGTGATCAAGCAGATGATTTGTGACTCGGACCCAGAGCTGGGCGGCGCTGTTCAGCTCATGGGTTTGTTACGGACGCTCATCGACCCTGAGAACATGCTGGCCTCCACTAATGTGAGTTCAGCATGATGTGAACCTTCTACAGACTCTTAACGCCGGCGTGTTCGTCTTCTTTAGAAAACGGAAAAGACGGAATTCCTCAGTTTCTTCTACAAGTACTGCATGCACGTGCTCACGGCTCCCCTGCTGGCCAACACTGCACATGACAAGAACACAAAAGGTGAGGATGGTCTTTCATAACCTGAACCTGTCACTTCACTGACGACTCTTGTTCTCTGCAGATTTACAGGAGGGGTCAACAAAGGTCAACCCTGTCTGTCCAGGTGAGTGTGATGTCATAGATGTGCGAGTGTGACTTTAGTAATCAATACTTGTGCGTTCAGATAATTTCCAGACGGCGCAGCTACTGGCTCTGATCCTGGAGCTTCTCACCTTCTGTGTGGAGCATCACACGTATCACATCAAGACCTACATCATGAACAAGGATCTGCTCCGGAGAGTCTTGGTGCTCATGAACTCCAAACACACCTTCCTCGCTCTATGTGAGTCACTTCCTGTTACCGCGGTTCTGAAGTATAGACGAGTCTCACCTCGGACTGTATCATCAAGAGTTTGTTGATAGTATCACGATTAGTGATAGTGTAGTAACAAGTATATATGTGTAGTATTGTCCAGTACTTGACTCTGGTGTTGTGAGGAGAACCATGAGTGATCCCTCAGGAGGACTCTTTCGGGAAATTGTTTTTCCAATCAGAACACAGCAATAAAGACGATAATTCATAAAATAAAAGTTTCTATAAATAGAATCCCTTATTAGTCCCACGAGGGGAAATTCAACCATTCACACATACTGATGGGAGTAGGCTGCACACCTGCACACTTGCGCCAAGTTCACCATCAGGAGCAATCAGGGTGAAGTGTCTTGCTCAGGGACACAACGACACAAGCTTGTCTGGAGCTGGGATTGAACCTGCAACCTTTTGGACTGCAGGCAACCACTCTACCATCTGAACTATGTCGCCCCTAACCCTAACCCTAACCCCATAAAAAGAAAGTACAAGATAAATAACACAATGTAAGTCTAAAGATAAAGAACAAGATCAAAGACAAAGATTTACATAGAATAGAACATCAAGATACTTTCACTTCTGCCCCCAAACTCACAATTAAACATCGTAATAACACGAGGAATGAATGAGTCCCTGAGTCTATTAGTGTTGCATTGGTGCTCCATGTGTTCACTGATGACAGTGTTGCATCATGGGAGGAGCGTTGATGCTCCATGTGTTCACTGATTACAGTGTTGCATCATGGGAGGAGCTTTGATGCTCCATGTGTTCACTGATGACAGTGTTGCATCATGGGAGGAGCGTTGATGCTCCATGTGTTCACTGAAGACAGTGTTGCATCATGGGAGGAGCGTTGATGCTCCATGTGTTCACTGAAGACAGTGTTGAGAGGATGATGTCATCATGATTGACGGTAGTTTGTCCAGTGATCTCCTCTTACCAACTGTCACCATTTAGTCCAACTTCAACCTGTTGACCTCTTGACCTGTTGACCTCCTCCTGGACGCTCGCTCTGGACACTCTCACAGCATCCAACACTGTCCACCACAGACTTAAAGACACTTCATTAAAATAACACAACAAACTAACTTTGATATAAAGAATCCAAACACTGCTGTTGAACATCTGGACACATGTTGATCTTGAAGTGTATCTTCTGCAGGCGCTCTGAGGTTCATGCGCAGGATCATCGGCCTGAAGGACGAGTACTACAACCGCTACATCATCAAAGGGAACCTGTTCGAGCCGGTCATCAACGCTCTGCTGGACAACGGAACCAGATACAACCTTCTGAACTCGGCCATCATCGAGCTGTTCGAGTTCATCAAAGTGGTGAGTGTTGAAGGACCAGGTCTCTCCGCGGGACCAGGTCTCTCCGCGGGACCAGGTCTCTCCGCGGGACCAGGTCTCTCTGCGGGACCCTGACGCTCTCTCTGCAGGAGGACATCAAGTCCCTCATCGCACACATCGTGGACAACTTCTACGAACCCCTGGAGTCCATCGAGTACGTCCAGACCTTCAAGGGCCTGAAGGGACGATACGAGCAGGAGAAGGACCGGCAGAGTCAGAGACTCAACAGGTAGACCAGGTCCCAGGTCCCGGTGTGACCCCCGTGACTCACGCTCAGGTGTGGCAGGTACCGCAGAGACGCTCGCTCACTGGACGAGGACGAGGAGCTGTGGTTCAACGACGACGATGAGGACGACGAGGACGGAGAGACGGGAGAGAAGAGCAGGATCGAGGAGGACTTCACCGACAGCTACGAGAAGTACATGGAGGCCAAGAAAGGTGAGCCTCATGACTCGACTCCTTCACTCATGGTTCTCCTCGCGGTTCCTTCACTCATGGTTCTCCTCGCGGTTCCTTCACTCACGGTTCTCCTTACAGTTCTCCTCGCGGTTCCTTCACTCATGGTTCTCCTCGCGGTTCCTTCCTTCACTCACGGTTCTCCACACGGTTCCTTCCTTCACTCACGGTTCTCCTTACAGTTCTCCTCGCGGTTCCTTCACTCATGGTTCTCCTCGCGGTTCCTTCCTTTCCTCGCGGTTCCTTCCTTCACGGTTCTCCTCGTGGTTCCTTCCTTCACTCACGGTTCTCCTTACAGTTCTCCTCGCGGTTCCTTCGCTCATGATTCTCCTCGCGGTTCCTTCATTCACTCACGGTTCTCCCCTCGCGGTTCCTTCCTTCACTCACGGTTCTCCTTACAGTTCTCCTCGCGGTTCCTTCACTCACGGTTCTCCTCGCGGTTCCTTCCTTTCCTCGCGGTTCCTTCACTCATGGTTCTCCTCGCGGTTCCTTCATTCACTCACGGTTCTCCCCTCGCGGTTCCTTCCTTCACTCACGGTTCTCCTTACAGTTCTCCTCGCGGTTCCTTCACTCACGGTTCTCCTCGCGCTTCCTTCCTTCACTCACGGTTCTCCTCACAGGAGCCGCCAACGGTGCCAACAACGGGAAGAGCTCCGGGATCCCACCTGTCACTCAAGCCGTCACTCCCAACAACAGCTCCTCCTCCAGCGTCAAGACCGTCTCCCTGCCAGCAACACCCGTCGTCAAGGTAACCACTTCCTGCTGACACTTTATAAGGAAGGACGAGTATCCCTACGTTTACTGGAAAAACATACACACGCACATACACACTTTAACATACACACTTTAAAACACAGACACATACACACTTTAACACACACACTTTAACACACACACTTTAACACACACACTTTAAAACACGCACACATACACACTTTAACTCACTCTTGAACTCACTCTTGAACTCACTCTTGACCTCCTCTGCTCCAGACGGCTCTGGTGGGTCTGGTGGACTACCCTGACGACGAGGACGAGGAGGAGGAGGACGAGGAGGAGGAGGAACAGTCTCCCAGGAAGAGACCTCGTCTCACCTCTTAAGACCTCGGTCGTCTCAGCCAGCAGTGACGTGAAGGACTGAACTTCCTCTCGTTTGTCGAGAAGAAGAGCTGGAACGTCGCCACCATCTCTGCTCCTCCACCGAGGAGAAAGAACTCTCTGGAGAACCTGCTCCTCCTCGGCTGGATTTGAACTCTGACCCTCAGCTCTGGACCTCCAGACTCATGAACTGCCGGACGAGCCAGTCAGGCTAGCAGGACTAGCCTAGAGTTGTAGGAAGAAGCTTGACTGAGCCGCAGCGATCAGCACCTGAACCAGAGGAGCAGGACACACACATGTACACACACACACACACATGTACACACACACACACACACACACACACATGTACACACACACACACACATGTACACACACACACACACATGTACACACACACACACATGTACACACACACACACACATGTTCACGCACACACACATGTACACACACACACATGTACACGCACACACATGTACACACACACACATGTACACGCACACACACATGTACACACATGTACACGCACACACACATGTACATGTACACACACACACACACATGTACACGCACACACACATGTACACGCACACACACATGTACACGCACACACACATGTACATGCACACACACATGTACACACACACACACACACATGTACACGCACACACACATGTACACGCACACACGTGTACACGCACACACACATGTACACACATATGTACACACACACACATGTACACACACGCACACATGTACACACGTACACACACGCACACATGTACACACACGCACACATGTACACATGTACACACGTACACACACGCACACATGTACACACATGCACACACGCATATGTACACGCACACACATATGTACACGCAAACTTACATACATGTACGTACACTCAACACATGTACACACGCATGCACACACAGTCAAACATCTATACGCATACACACACACACACACGCATGTACACACTTGTGTGTACACACACACACATATACACACATGTACAAACATGCATATATACACACACACACACACTCAAATATACACGGACACATTCACACACATACAATCCCAGACACACAACACACACCAGGATTCTTACAACACAGTAAGAATGTACAAACTTTTATTTTTTTTATGAGTCAGTCGCTCTGATCGCCACACGCCTGCTGACCGTGTACTTGGCTGCCTCCTGGTCGGTGCAGCAACTCGTTGGTTTCAAAGTGACGTTGAAGCAGTAAAAGTTGTTTTTTTCAGCCAAACATCTTCATCTTGAGTTTGTATTTTAGGGGATTTTAAAATCATTCGGTAGCAAAGCTGCGTCCATGTTCACGTTTTATCAAGAAACCAAGTTTTATCTTTTAACTCCAGACATGGTTCCGTCATTTCACTCTTGTGACGCCCCTGAGCAGCGCAGGAATCCAACCTCTCACTCTTGTGACGCCCCTGAGCAGCGCAGGAATCCAACCTCTCACTCTTGTGACGCCCCTGAGCAGCGCAGGAATCCAACCTCTCACTCTTGTGACGCCCCTGAGCAGCGCAGGAATCCAACCTCTCACTCTTGTGACGCCCCTGAGCAGCGCAGGAATCCAACCTCTCACTCTTGTGACGCCCCTGAGCAGCGCAGGAATCCAACCTCTCACTCTTGTGACGCCCCTGAGCAGCGCAGGAATCCAACCTCTCACTCTTGTGATGCCCCTGAGCAGCGCAGGAATCCAACCTCTCACTCTTGTGACGCCCCTGAGCAGCGCAGGAATCCAACCTCACACTCTTGTGACGCCCCTGAGCAGCGCAGGAATCCAACCTCTCACTCTTGTGACGCCCCTGAGCAGCGCAGGAATCCAACCTCACACTCTTCATGTAGCAACAGTTGAGGCACAAGCAGAGATTTTTAGGAAGGTTTTATTTTTCTTCTTCGTTGACTCCTGCTCACTCGATGGATTTGTACCAAGTGCATTAATTACCACTATTCATTCTTAACATTTGTATGACTTTATTTGATAAATTTTGGAATTAAATGTGACATCGTTTTTATTTGTTTTTAAATGTTTTCGATCATGTTTACGGTATTTTCACTTAAATCCTTCATTTCCACAAATCTACACATTTGATTCTGTTGTATTTACTGACCTTGAACAAATGTTGCTGCTCTTAGTTCGCAGTTTTTCACAGCAGGTTTCATAGTATTACTCTGCAGTATTTCACAGCAGGTTTCATACTATTACTCTGCAGTTTTTCACAGCAGGTTTCATACTATTACTCTGCAGTATTTCACAGCAGGTTTCATACTATTACTCTGCAGTTTTTCACAGCAGGTTTCATACTATTACTCTGCAGTTTTTCACAGCAGGTTTCATACTATTACTCTGCAGTATTACACAGCAGGTTTCATACTATTACTCTGCAGTTTTTCACAGCAGGTTTCATACTATTACTCTGCAGTATTTCACAGCAGGTTTCATACTATTATTCTGCAGTATTACACAGCAGGTTTCATAGTATTAATCTGCAGTATTACACCGCAGGTTTCATACTATTACTCTGCAGTTTTTCACAGCAGGTTTCATACTATTACTCTGCAGTATTTCACAGCAGGTTTCATACTATTACTCTGCAGTTTTTCACAGCAGGTTTCATACTATTACTCTGCAGTTTTTCACAGCAGGTTTCATACTATTACTCTGCAGTATTACACAGCAGGTTTCATACTATTACTCTGCAGTTTTTCACAGCAGGTTTCATACTATTACTCTGCAGTATTTCACAGCAGGTTTCATACTATTATTCTGCAGTATTACACAGCAGGTTTCATAGTATTAATCTGCAGTATTACACCGCAGGTTTCATACTATTACTCTGCAGTATTACACAGCAGGTTGCGTAGTATTAATCTGCAGTATTACACAGCAGCTTTCATACTATTACTCTGCAGTATTACACAGCAGGTTGCGCAGTATTACTCTGCAGTATTACACAGCAGCTTTCATACTATTACTATGCAGTATTACACAGCAGGTTTCATACTATTACTCTGCAGTATTACACAGCAGGTTTCATACTATTACTCTGCAGTATTTCACAGCAGGTTTCATACTATTACTCTGCAGTATTTCACAGCAGGTTTCATACTATTACTCTGTAGTATTACACAGCAGGTTTCATACTATTACTCTGCAGTATTTCACAGCAGGTTTCATACTACTATTCTGCAGTATTACACAGCAGGTTTCATAGTATTAATCTGCAGTATTACACAGCAGGTTTTGTAGTATCACTCTGCAGTATTACACCACAGGTTTCATACTATTACTCTGCAGTATTACACAGCAGGTTTTGTAGTATTACTCTGCAGTATTACACTGCAGGTTTCATACTATTACTCTGCAGTATTACACACCAGGTTTCATACTATTACTCTGCAGTATTACACAGCAGGTTGCGTAGTATTACTCTGCAGTATTACACAGCAGGTTTCATACTATTACTCTGCAGTATTACACAGCATGTTTCATACTATTACTCTGCAGTATTACACAGCAGGTTTCATACTATTACTCTGCAGTATTACACAGCAGGTTTCATAGTATTAATCTGCAGTATTACACAGCAGGTTTCATACTATTACTCTGCAGTATTACACCGCAGGTTTCATACTATTACTCTGCAGTATTACACAGCAAGTTTCATACTATTACTCTGCAGTATTACACAGCAGGTTTCATACTATTACTCTGCAGTATTACACCGCAGGTTTCATACTATTACTCTGCAGTATTACACAGCAGGCTTCATACTATTACTCTGCAGTATTACACAGCAGGTTTCATACTATTACTCTGCAGTATTTCACAGCAGGTTTCATACTATTACTCTGCAGTATTTCACAGCAGGTTTCATACTATTACTCTGCAGTATTTCACAGCAGGTTTCATACTATTACTCTGCAGTATTTCACAGCAGGTTTTGTACTATTACTCTGCAGTATTACACAGCAGGTTGCGTACTATTACTCTGCAGTATTACACAGCAGGTTGCGTACTATTACTCTGCAGTATTACACCGCAGGTTTCATACTATTACTCTGCAGTATTACACAGCAGGTTTCATACTATTACTCTGCAGTATTACACAGCAGGTTTTGTAGTATTACTCTGCAGTATTACACAGCAGGTTTCATACTATTACCCTGCAGTATTACACAGCAGGTTTCATAGTATTAATCTGCAGTATTACACAGCAGGTTTCATACTATTATTCTGCAGTATTACACCGCAGGTTTCATACTATTACTCTGCAGTATTACACAGCAGGTTTCATACTATTACTCTGCAGTATTTCACAGCAGGTTTCATACTATTACTCTGCAGTATTTCACAGCAGGTTTCATACTATTACTCTGCAGTATTTCACAGCAGGTTTCGTACTATTACTCTGCAGTATTACACAGCAGGTTGCGTACTATTACTCTGCAGTATTACACCGCAGGTTTCATACTATTACTCTGCAGTATTACACAGCAGGTTTCATACTATTACTCTGCAGTATTACACAGCAGGTTTTGTAGTATTACTCTGCAGTATTACACCACAGGTTTCATACTATTACTCTGCAGTATTACACAGCAGGTTTCATACTATTACTCTGCAGTATTACACCGCAGGTTTCATACTATTACTCTGCAGTATTACACAGCAGCTTTCATACTATTACTATGCGGTATTACACAGCAGGTTTCATACTATTACTCTGCAGTATTACACAGCAGGTTTCATACTATTACTCTGCAGTATTTCACAGCAGGTTTCATACTATTACTCTGCAGTATTTCACAGCAGGTTTCATACTATTACTCTGTAGTATTACACAGCAGGTTTCATACTATTACTCTGCAGTATTTCACAGCAGGTTTCATACTACTATTCTGCAGTATTACACAGCAGGTTTCATAGTATTAATCTGCAGTATTACACCGCAGGTTTCATACTATTACTCTGCAGTATTACACAGCAGGTTTTGTAGTATTACTCTGCAGTATTACACCGCAGGTTTCATACTATTACTCTACAGTATTACACAGCAGGTTTCATACTATTACTCTGCAGTATTACACAGCAGGTTGCGTAGTATTATTCTGCAGTATTACACAGCAGCTTTCATACTATTACTCTGCAGTATTACACAGCAGCTTTCATACTATTACTCTGCAGTATTACACAGCAGGTTTCATACTATTACTCGGCAGTATTTCACAGCAGGTTTCATACTATTACTCTGCAGTATTACACAGCAGGTTTCATAGTATTAATCTGCAGTATTACACAGCAGGTTTCATAGTATTACTCTGCAGTATTACACCGCAGGTTTCATAGTATTACTCTGCAGTATTACACAGCAAGTTTCATAGTATTACTCTGCAGTATTACACCGCAGGTTTCATAGTATTACTCTGCAGTATTACACAGCAGGTTTCATACTATTACTCTGCAGTATTACACAGCAGGTTTCATACTATTACTCTGCAGTATTTCACAGCAGGTTTCATACTATTACTCTGCAGTATTTCACAGCAGGTTTCATACTATTACTCTGCAGTATTTCACAGCAGGTTTCATACTATTACTCTGCAGTATTTCACAGCAGGTTTCGTACTATTACTCTGCAGTATTACACAGCAGGTTGCGTAGTATTACTCTGCAGTATTACACCGCAGGTTTCATACTATTACTCTGCAGTATTACACAGCAGGTTTCATACTATTACTCTGCAGTATTACACAGCAGGTTTCATACTATTACTCTGCAGTATTTCACAGCAGGTTTCATACTATTACTCTGCAGTATTACATAGCAGGTTGCGTAGTATTACTCTGCAGTATTACACAGCAGCTTTCATACTATTACTCTGCAGTATTACACAGCAGGTTTCATACCATTACTCTGCAGTATTACACAGCAGGTTTCATACTATTACTCTGCAGTATTTCACAGCAGGTTTCATACTATTACCCTGTAGTATTTCACAGCAGGTTTCATACTATTACTCTGTAGTATTACACAGCAGGTTTCATAGTATTAATCTGCAGTATTACACCGCAGGTTTCATACTATTACTCTGCAGTATTACACAGCAGGTTTTGTAGTATTACTCTGCAGTATTACATCGCAGGTTTCATACTATTACTCTGCAGTATTACACAGCAGGTTTCATACTATTACTCTGCAGTATTACACAGCAGGTTTCATAGTATTAATCTGCAGTATTACACAGTAGGTTTCATACCATTACTCTGCAGTATTACACAGCAGGTTTCATACTATTACTCTGCAGTATTTCACCGCAGGTTTCATACTATTACTCTACAGTATTACACAGCAGGTTTCATAGTATTACTCTGCAGTATTACACAGCAGGTTTCATAGTATTACTCTGCAGTATTACAAAGCAGGTTTTGTAGTTTTACTCTGCAGTATTACACAGCAGGTTTCATACTATTACTCTACAGTATTACACAGCAGGTTTCATAGTATTACTCTGCAGTATTACACCGCAGGTTTTGTAGTATTACTCTGCAGTATTACACAGCAGGTTTCATACTATTACTCTACAGTATTACACAGCAGGTTTCATAGTATTACTCTGCAGTATTACACAGCAGGTTTCATAGTATTACTCTGCAGTATTACACAGCATTTTCATACTATTACTCTGCAATATTTCACCGCAGGTTTCATAGTATTACTCTGCAGTATTTCACCGCAGGTTTCATAGTATTACTCTGCAGGTTTCATAATATTACTCTGCAGTATTACACAGCAGGTTTCATAGTATTACTCTGCAGTATTACACAGCAGGTTTCATACTATTACTCTGCAGTATTACACAGCAGGTTTCATACTATTACTCTGCAATATTTCACCGCAGGTTTCATAGTATTACTCTGCAGTATTTCACCGCAGGTTTCATAGTATTACTCTGCAGGTTTCATAATATTACTCTGCAGTATTACACAGCAGGTTTCATAGTATTAATTTGCAGTATAACACAGCAGGTTTCATAGTATTACTCTGCAGTATTACACAGCAGGTTTCATACTATTACTCTGCAGTATTTCACCGCAGGTTTCATAGTATTAATCTGCAGTATTTCACCGCAGGTTTCATAGTATTAATCTGCAGTATTACACCGCAGGTTTCATACTATTACTCTGCAGTATTACACAGCAGGTTTCATACAATTACTCTGCAGTATTACACAGCAGGTTGCGTAGTATTACTCTGCAGTATTACACAGCAGCTTTCATACTATTACTCTGCAGTATTACACAGCAGGTTTCATACTATTACTCTGCAGTATTACACAGCAGGTTTCATACTATTACTCTGCAGTATTACACAGCAGGTTTCATACTATTACTCTGCAGTATTTCACAGCAGGTTTCATACTATTACTCTGCAGTATTACACAGCAGGTTTCATACTATTACTCTGCAGTATTACACAGCAGGTTTCATACTATTACTCTGCAGTATTACACAGCAGATTTCATACTATTACTCTGCAGTATTTCACAGCAGGTTTCATACTATTACTCTGCAGTATTACACAGCAGATTTCATACTATTACTCTGCAGTATTACACAGCAGGTTTCATACTATTACTCTGCAGTATTACACAGCAGGTTTCATACTATTACTCTGCAGTATTTCACAGCAGATTTCATACTATTACTCTGCAGTATTACACAGCCGGTTTCATAGTATTAATCTGCAGTATTACACCGCAGGTTTCATACTATTACTCTGCAGTATTACACAGCAGGTTTTGTAGTATTACTCTGCAGTATTACACCGCAGGTTTCATACTATTACTCTGCAGTATTACACAGCAGGTTTCATACTATTACTCTGCAGTATTACACAGCAGGTTTCATAGTATTAATCTGCAGTATTACACAGCAGGTTTAATACTATTACTCTGCAGTATTACACAGCAGGTTTCATACTATTACTCTGCAGTATTTCACCGCAGGTTACATACTATTACTCTACAGTATTACACAGCAGGTTTCATAGTATTTCTCTGCAGTATTACACAGCAGGTTTCATAGTATTACTCTGCAGTATTACAACGCAGGTTTTGTAGTATTACTCTGCAGTATTACACAGCAGGTTTCATACTATTACTCTACAGTATTACACAGCAGGTTTCATAGAATTACTCTGCAGTATTACACAGCAGGTTTCATACTATTACTCTGCAGTATTTCACAGCAGGTTTCATACTATTACTCTGCAGTATTACACAGCAGGTTTCATACTATTACTCTGCAGTATTACACAGCAGGTTTCATACTATTACTCTGCAGTATTTCACCACAGGTTTCATACTATTACTCTACAGTATTACACAGCAGGTTTCATAGTATTACTCTGCAGTATTACACAGCAGGTTTCATAGTATTACTCTGCAGTATTACAACGCAGGTTTTGTAGTATTACTCTGCAGTATTACACAGCAGGTTTCATACTATTACTCTACAGTATTACACAGCAGGTTTCATAGAATTACTCTGCAGTATTACACAGCAGGTTTCATAGTATTACTCTGCAGTATTACACAGCAGGTTTCATAGTATTACTCTGCAGTATTTCACCGCAGGTTTCATACTATTACTCTGCAGGTTTCATACTATTACTCTACAGTATTACACAGCAGGTTTCATAGTATTACTCTGCAGTATTACACAGCAGGTTTCATAGTATTACTCTGCAGTATTACAACGCAGGTTTTGTAGTATTACTCTGCAGTATTACACAGCAGGTTTCATACTATTACTCTGCAGTATTACACAGCAGGTGTTATAGTATTACTTTGCAGTATAACACAGCAGGTTTCATAGTATTACTCTGCAGTATTACACAGCAGGTTTCATACTATTACTCTGCAGTATTACACAGCAGATTTCATACTATTAATCTGCAGTATTACACAGCAGGTTTCATACTATTACTCTGCAGTATTACAACGCAGGTTTTGTAGTATTACTCTGCAGTATTACACAGCAGGTTTCATACTATTACTCTACAGTATTACACAGCAGGTTTCATAGTATTACTCTGCAGTATTACACCGCAGGTTTTGTAGTATTACTCTGCAGTATTACACAGCAGGTTTCATACTATTACTCTACAGTATTACACAGCAGGTTTCATAGTATTACTCTGCAGTATTACACAGCAGGTTTCATAGTATTAATCTGCAGTATTACACAGCAGGTTTCATAGTATTACTCTGCAGTATTTCACCGCAGGTTTCATACTATTACTCTGCAGGTTTCATACTATTACTCTGCAGTATTACACAGCAGGTTTCATAGTATTACTTTGCAGTATAACACAGCAGGTTTCATAGTATTACTCTGCAATATTTCACCGCAGGTTTCATAGTATTACTCTAAAGTATTTCACCGCAGGTTTCATACTATTACTCTGCAGGTTTCATACTATTACTCTGCAGTATTACACAGCAGGTTTCATAGTATTACTTTGCAGTATAACACAGCAGGTTTCATAGTATTACTCTGCAATATTTCACCGCAGGTTTCATAGTATTACTCTAAAGTATTTCACCGCAGGTTTCATACTATTACTCTGCAGGTTTCATACTATTACTCTGCAGTATTACACAGCAGGTTTCATAGTATTACTTTGCAGTATAACACAGCAGGTTTCATAGTGTTACTCTGCAGTATAACACAGCAGGTTTCATAGTATTACTCTGCAGTATTACACAGCAGGTTTCATACTATTACTCTGCAGTATTTCACAGCAGGTTTCATACTATTACTCTGCAGTATTTCACAGCAGGTTTCATACTATTACTCTGCAGTATTTCACAGCAGGTTTCATACTATTACTCTGCAGTATTTCACAGCAGGTTTCATACTATTACTTTGCAGTATAACACAGCAGGTTTCATACTATTACTTTGCAGTATAACACAGCAGGTTTCATATTATTAATCTGCAGTATTTCACCGCAGGTTTCATAGTATTACTCTGCAGTATTTCACCGCAGGTTTCATAGTATTACTCTGCAAACTTCCTAGTTCAGAGAAGTAATGGTTTAAGAAAATACTCATCAAGTGATTTCAAACTCAAGACCTTCACACAAGAACAAAATCCACACGTGTTTCATACAAAATATTGTTTATTATTTGCATCAAATCCTGCGACTGAAGACGACCTTCGTGATCCTGTCTGGACATGTTCAAGGTCAAAGGGGTCGACCTTCAAGATGATTTCCTCCTCGTCTCAACTTGCAGGTGCATAACTCTGGTTCTACTCAAGATGTTTAGGTTCTTCTGCTCCCACGACCTTCAGCCTCGTTCGACCTTGAACTCGAGCCGTCGAGGGAGAATGAACTTAAATCCTACTTTCTTCTCTTAAGAAGCTGTGAAGTTCTAGTCGAGGTCAGCCGGTCGCGTGACCTCTGACCTCTGATACTGTGGGTGATAAATATGCAGAAATACTTGAGACACGAAGAACAACGACGATGAAAAGATGCGACGACAGGAAGAGTTTTTTTTCGGAAAAGTCCCGCGAATATTTAAAATCTCATTAGGAGGAAGCGTTTGAATCCCGGGGGTCAAAGGTCGTCACTTCTTGATGACCTCCTCCTTCAGCTTGTCGGCCAGATGTTTCCTCTTCTGGAGCTTCTTCCTCTCCTCGGCAGAGATCTCCTGCGAGGTCAGAGGAGGAAGAGCAACATCTGAAGGTTCTAGAAACATCTTTACTTGACTCTACTTTACTTTACTCTACTTTACTCTACTCTACTACTGAAACCACTGCAATACACAGGATGGCCAGCAGAGGCCGACAAAGCATCACCTTCGGCTTCGAGGTTTGTGAAGCTCCGTTCCTGTGATGATCCTGAGCAGCAGCAGCAGCAGCAGCAGAAGAAGAAACATCACAGTTCGGAGGAAAAGTAAGAAAAATAAAGACCAGACGAACATTTAAATCTAACATCAGAGTCTGAACTATTTTCATCGTCTGTGATTAAATCTTAATAAAAGTACGATTTAACGGTTCATGGAGCAGGAAGTGACAGTAAAGTGTCGACAATATAAGATTCGTTTTTGTTGATTTAATATTAAATATGATTCAAAATCAAAACCTTATTAGTTTGTATGAATTTCAATTAGTTAATAATTAAACATTGATTTAATTACATACGTTTCATAATGACATGTTTATTTGACACTTTTTAATTTTACTGCTTTTTTAAAGAGCTTTTATTTTGAAGGGCAATAATCCGTGTCTCGCTCTGAGACACGTTTGTAAAATTTAATGTAAGAGTTATTTTATTTTTTTTAGATTTCGATATATTTGTATTTAAAAGTGTGATTCGTTGAAAGTGTAAATGTTTGATCCTGAGAATCTGATGTAAAACAATTGTTTATATATTTGATTAAAGTGATTCTATGATGAAACACGTTTGTTTCGACTCGATGAAGAAAACAAACTTGTTTAAATAAAATCATTTCTCGGTTGTAAAGACGAACGCGGTTGAAACAGGAAGTGACACGTACCGGCGCCGGCCTGCTGGCGGCGCTGTGAGGCTCCTCGGGCGCGGCAGGATTCTTGTTCTTCTTCTGCTCTTTCTTGAGCGCGTGCAGTTTGTCGCGCTGCTGCCGCAGGTACGTCGCCCTCTGCTGGAGCTGCTCCTGCTGCGACGACGTCAGCTCCTGACGACACACGCCTGCGTTACTTTCCAGCAGCTCCTCCGGTCACGGACTCACCGTGTAGGGCTCGGAGAACCCCGCCTCCCTGTGCGCCTCCTGCAGGCACGACTCCGCCCCCTGCTGGACGCTCGCCTCCGCCGGCCTGACCACGCCTCGGACGGCGGGAAGAACTCTGGGCTCGCTCGTGACTCCGCCCACTTCCTGCGTGACGGCGTTACCTGGCGCAGGTGTGGACGAAGGTCTGCTCTTGTTCTTCTCGCCCGTCACTGCTTCCACCTGAGCTTCTCCGTTGACCTGAGAACCAAAGGTTCAGACGATTGATAAAATTATTGATCCTTTATTGAACAAATAACTTTGATTTAAAGTGTAACGACTGCTGCCACCTACAGGCTGGAGGTTGAATTGAAACTATTTAGTTGATAAAGAATTGAATTGTTTTATTTTATTTAAACTTGATAGAAATACAAACAGTAAAAGAAACTCATAGAAAATATGATTTGAAGTAAAAAATAAAATAAATAAATGTATATATTTTCATCCGTTACTTTTCTGTGAGGGTTTTATTTTGAAAGAAAGAGGATGTGGTCCTTGTTCAGATTTGTGTTTATATCTGTGTTTATATTTGTGTTTGTACTTGTGTTTATATTTTGTTTATATTTTTGTTTGTATTTGTGTTTATATTTTTTTAATATTTTTGTTTGTGTTTGTGTTTATACTTTTGTTTATATTTGTGTTTATATTAACATTTATATTTTTGTTTATAATTGTGTTCATATTTGTGTTTGTATTTGTTTTTATACATTTGTTTGCATTTGTGTTTTTATTCGTGTTTATATGTTTTCTCTTGATATTATGCTTTAGAAAAACAAATCTTCTACTTTTGTAAAAAAAAACAAAATAGTTCAAGAACATAATCTGTTATTAAATTCATGACCTGAAGTGACAAAAACTTATTTACATTTTGATTTTGTTGTACAAGTTAATTAGTCACGTTGTACTAGTTAACTACAATATTTACTGACCAGTTAACTAGTAAAACTTGATAAGTTAACTATTACAACTTGACTAGATAACGAGAATATTTTTAATAGTTAACTATTCAAGTTTACTAGTTAACTAATCAAAAATATATTAGTTAACTAGTCAAGTTGTACTAGTTAACTAGAATATTTTGACTAGTTAACTGGTACAACTTGATAAGTAACTAGTACAACTCGACTAGTTGACTTGACTAATTGAATAGACTAGTTGACTTGACTAGTTGTACTACACTAGTTGACTCGACTAGTACAACGGTTGTTGAGTTACCAGACTGGACGGAGAGTTTCCGCTCACTAGTGACTCTTGATGTCCATTAGACACTCTGGCGCCACCTGCTGGTTCCGTCTGGACCTGAGTGTGAAATAAAGTTTGGCTTGAGAAATGAGTTACGATAAGTTAAGATAAGTTAAGATAAGTTAAGGTGTTTGTCTCTCACCTGAGCTGCAGGTGTTCTGGAGGACGAGCTCCGAGAGTCGCTGCTGGACGTTGAACCGACGTCTTCCGTCTGAAGCTTCCTGGACATTTCCTGTTCGTATTCTTCCTTCGACTTCCTGTGGACGAGGCTCGACTTGATGACATCATCACTGGTGCTTACACACACACACTGACACACACACACTGACACACACACACTGACACACACACACAACCTTCCTGCACATACACACACACTGACACACACACACACACAACCTTCCTGCACACACACACACACTGACACACACACACAACCTTCCTGCACACACACACTGACACAAACACACAACCTTCCTGCACACACACACTGACACAAAAACACAACCTTCCTGCACACACACACTGACACAAACACACAACCTTCCTGCACACACACACACTGACACAAACACACAACCTTCCTGCACAAACACACTGACACAAACACACAACCTTCCTGCACACACACACTGACACAAAAACACAACCTTCCTGCACACACACACCGACACAAACACACAACCTTCCTGCACACACACACTGACACAAAAACACAACCTTCCTGCACACACACACTGACACAAACACACAACCTTCCTGCACACACACACTGACACAAAAACACAACCTTCCTGCACACACACACTGACACAAACACACAACCTTCCTGCACACACACACTGACACAAAAACACAACCTTCCTGCACACACACACTGACACAAACACACAACCTTCCTGCACACACACACTGACACAAAAACACAACCTTCCTGCACACACACACTGACACAAACACACAACCTTCCTGCACTCACACACTGACACAAAAACACAACCTTCCTGCACACACACACTGACACAAACACACAACCTTCCTGCACTCACACACTGACACAAAAACACAACCTTCCTGCACACACACACTGACACAAACACACAACCTTCCTGCACACACACACTGACACAAACACACAACCTTCCTGCAGACACACACTGACACACACAACCCTCCCGCAGACACACACTCACACAAACACACAACCCTCCTGCAGACACACACACAACCACACAACCCTCCTGCAGACACACACTGGCACAAACACACAACCCTCCTGCAGACACACACACACACACACACAACCACACAACCCTCCTGCAGACACAAACACACAACCCTCCTGCAGACACACACACACACACAACCACACAACCCTCCTGCAGACACAAACACACAACCCTCCTGCAGACACACACACACACACACACACAACCACACAACCCTCCTGCAGACACAAACACACAACCCTCCTGCAGACACACACACACACACACAACCACACAACCCTCCTGCAGACACAAACACACAACCCTCCTGCAGACACACACACACACACAACCACACAACCCTCCTGCAGACACAAACACACAACCCTCCTGCAGACACACACACACACACACACAACCACACAACCACACAACCCTCCTGCAGACACAAACACACAACCCTCCTGCAGACACACACACACACACACACAGGTTAATCTAATGGAGTTACTAGGTTGTTGTGAGGTCGAGGATCAGCGTCTGCAGGAAGTCACTAGTTAGCATTAGCGGATGCTAATAGTCAACCCAGTTAAGACAAAGGAACAGATTTAGTTTCTTCGGCTGCAGCTTCAGTGTCAATCCTACATTAGTGACACTAAGAAGCTTAGCAGCTGTTATATGGCCTCCTTCTTCTCCTCCTTCTTCTTCTCCTTCCTCTTCCTTTTCTCCTCCTCCTTCTTCTCCTCCTTCTTCTTCTCCTTCCTCCTCCTTCTTCCTCCTCCTTCTTCTTCCTTTTCTCCTCCTCATTCTCCTACTCCTCCTACTCCTCCTCCTCCCTCCTCCTTCTTCTTCCTCCTCCTCTCCTCCTCCACTTCTCCACAAACACCAGACCACTGGAGGTTCTTACTTGAGGACCTCCTGCAGGATCTTCATCTCCTGGTCCTGCAGCTCCGACATGACGTCCATGCCGTCGGTGAGACACTCAGGAAGAGCTCCTGCCCAGAAGAACCCGTGGATGAAGAACATGTGTTGGTTTGAGCAGAAGATCAAAGTCACCGTTTCTCTCCTTGATGACTCGAAGCGCCTGAAGCTGCAGCTCCATGTTCTTCTGCAGCATCAGAGAGCGAAACATCTGGAAGTCGTCTGTGGCCAAGACTGGCAGGAAGACTGACTGGAGCACAGACACAACTGATCAGTTATTATTATCGTCATTATTATTATTATTGTTATTATTAATATCATAATCATTATTATCATCATCATTATTATAATCATTATTATTATTATCATTATTATTACAATTATAATTATAATAATTATAATCATTATTATTATCATCATCATTATTACAATTATTATTATTATCATCATCATTATAATCATTATTATTATTATCATTATTATTACAATTATAATTAATATAACTATTATTGTTATTATTATCATCATCATTATTATTATTATTTTTATCATTATTACTACAATTTTTATTATAATTATTATTAATATCATCATTATTACAATTATAATTATTATCATTATTATAATTACAATTATAATTATTATTATCATAATCATTGTTATAATTATCATACAATTATAATTATCATCATCATTATTATTATCATTATCATTAATTGTTATTATTAGTTTTAATCTAATAATTAAAACAGATGTATAGGATTAAATAACGCGGCAGGAAGATATTAAGAAACAAAACAACTGTTTCAAGGTCATCATTCTATATAAATAATACTAAATCACAAACGGACACATTGATACAAAGTCTCTTAAGACACACAACTATCATAGATGCAAATACACAAACATCTCCTTGTGACCAGTGCAGAGCTTTTACAGAGAACGTTCTTCATGAAGGTTCTGCTCTACACACTCCTACACACTCCTACACACTCCTACACACTCCTACACACTCCTACACACTCCTACACACTCCTACATACTCCTGCATACTCCTACACACTCCTACACACTCCTACACACTCCTACACACTCCTACACACTCCTACACACTCCTACACACTCCTACACATGATGTTCTTCTTCAGTGACCTCATCAACCTCTGGAACCAACGTGGAGTCACAACCTTGTAAGTAAGTAAGTCATTTGTATTTATATAGAACTTTTCCAGACCAGAGTCACAAAGAACTTAAACAATCAAAACAATATTCAATAAAATATATATTTTAAAGATCAAGATAAAACTGATAACAACACAGGAGTTCAAGAAAATCAAGGAAAAGCCTGAACAAATAAAAACGTCTAAAGATGTTTCTTGAAGGAGTCAGTAGATCATCAAACACAGATGTTTCTTGAAGGAGTCAGTAGATCATCAAACACAGATGTTTCTTGAAGGAGTCAGTAGATCATCAAACACACATGTTTCTTGAAGGAGTCAGTAGATCATCAAACACAGATGTTTCTTGAAGGAGTCAGTAGATCATCAAACACAGATGTTTCTTGAAGGAGTCAGTAGATCATCAAACACAGATGTTTCTTGAAGGAGTCAGTAGATCATCAAACACAGATGTTTCTTGAAGGAGTCAGTAGATCATCAAACACAGATGTTTCTTGAAGGAGTCAGTAGATCATCAAACACAGATGTTTCTTGAAGGAGTCAGTAGATCATCAAACACAGAGATGTTTCTTGAAGGAGTCAGTAGATCATCAAACACAGATGTTTCTTGAAGGAGTCAGTAGATCATCAAACACAGAGATGTTTCTTGAAGGAGTCAGTAGATCATCAAACACAGATGTTTCTTGAAGGAGTCAGTAGATCATCAAACACAGATGTTTCTTGAAGGAGTCAGTAGATCATCAAACACAGATGTTTCTTGAAGGAGTCAGTAGATCATCAAACACAGATGTTTCTTGAAGGAGTCAGTAGATCATCAAACACAGATGTTTCTTAAAGGAGTCAGTAGATCATCAAACACAGATGTTTCTTGAAGGAGTCAGTAGATCATCAAACACAGATGTTTCTTGAAGGAGTCAGTAGATCATCAAACACAGATTTTTCTTGAAGGAGTCAGTAGATCATCAAACACAGATGTTTCTTGAAGGAGTCAGTAGATCATCAAACACAGATGTTTCTTGAAGGAGTCAGTAGATCATCAAACACAGATGTTTCTTGAAGGAGTCAGTAGATCATCAAACACAGATGTTTCTTGAAGGAGTCAGTAGATCATCAAACACAGATGTTTCTTGAAGGAGTCAGTAGATTCATCAAGCACAAAGAGAGAAGAAGATGGTTCCAAAGCTTAGGAGCAACAGTCTGGAAGGATTTCTCTCCTCTGGTCCAGAAGTTCAGGAACCATCAGTAGATTCTGATCCACAGACCTCAGAGCCCGAGCTGGGGTGTAAGGCTGGATCAGATCATGAAGGTCTGACCATGAATAGATGTGAAAGTAAGAACCAGAATTTTAAAATGATCCTGAAAGAAACTGGAAGCCAGTGAAGAGTTTGAAGGAGAAATGTGAGTTCTTCTACTAGAGCGGCTCAGAGTTCTGGCTGCAGAGTTTTGTATGAACTGCAGACGAGAAGATCCTTCTTGTTAAGACATGAAAACAAACTGTTACAATAGTCCAGACGAGAAGAAACAAACTCATGGATTATAAGATCCAGATCATGTTCCGACAACATTTTCCTAAGTTTAGAGATTTTTCTCAGTTGAAGGAAACAGTTTCTGCTCAGTTTTCTGCAGTGTTGAACAAGAGACATGTCTTTATCAAATACAACACCCAGGTTTCTCAGGCTCAGTTTGACAGACTGACCTAAGTCACCCAAGTAAGCGCTATATAAATAAATATTACTTACTTACTTACTTACTTACTCAACCCTGGAACCTTATCATCAGGAGCAATCACCAGTGTTTCAGTTTTGTCCACATTTAGCTTCAAAGTGTTTTCACTCATTGTTTGATTTCTAGCAAACAATTGACTAAGTTCAGCCTCTGGGGCTCAGTTGGATCAACAGAGCAGTAGAGCTGGATGTCATCAGCAAAAATGTGATAAGAAACATCAGGAAATCTCTGAATGATTTTACAGAGGGGAATCAAGTACAGCAAAAACAATAAAGGACCCAGAACAGAACCTTGAGGGACTCCACACAACAGATCTGCCGATTCAGACCTCATTTGATTGACAGATACACTAAAACTGCGCCCAGAAAGGTAAGATGAGAACCATTGTAACACAGACCCAGACAGTCCCACTTCATCCCTTAGTCTTCTCAGCAGGATCTGGTGATCAACTGTGTCAAAGGCTGACGACAGATCCAAGAGAACCAGAACAGTGAATTTACCAGAGTCAGCCGACATCATGATGTCACTGGACACCTTCAGTAAAGCTGTCTCCGTAGATGTTTACAGAAGCCAGACTGAAACTTCTCATGGATGTCGCTCTGATCCAGGAACAGCTGCTCAGACACAACCTTCTCCAAGATCTTGGACAAGAAAGGAAATAGAAATAGGCCTGAAATTACTGAGGTCAGTCGGGTCTAAGCCTGGCTTTTTGAGCAGAGGCTCCACAATGGTTTAAATGCATTGTTTAAAACCCCTGTGGAAAGGGAGAGGTTCACCATATTGGTAACCCAGGGGCCAATTACATCAAATACTTTGATAAAAAGACTACAAGGAAGGACGTCAACTGAGCAAGAAGAGGGTTTCATCTTGTTCACTAGTGCTGAAATTTCACCCAAAGATACAGCAGTAAAGGAAGACCAAGAGGAGGAGACGGGCTCAGAGACAGTAGGGGTTCCAAACAAAGGGGGAGAGATTTTCTTTTTGATCAATGTAATTTTGTCAATGAATAATCTCAACAATACATTGCTGTCAGCTTCACAGAAGACAGGCGTGATTTGAGGAGCAGGAGACACTAGAGAATTAATCGGTCAAACAACACTTTGGGGTTTTTCTTATTTTCTGATACCAGTTTTCTGATGTAATCAGATCTAGCAGTTTCCACCATCTCATTGTAAGAAGACATCAGATCCCTGAGGTGAAGTCTGTGCACCTCAAGTTTAGTGGACTTCCAGAGACACTCGGTCTTTCGACAAAGTCTCTTCAGACTCAGGAGCTCTTCATTTGTCCAAGGGCACCGTTTTTTCTAAATTTTCAAGTTCCATTTAACAGGTTTGATTCTTCTTTGAGTATTTCAACACAATGATCAGAGAAGACTGGACTCCAGAGAAGACTGGACTTCAGAGAAGACTGGACTCCAGAGAAGACTAGACTCCTGAGAAGACTGGACTCCTGAGAAGACTGGACTCCAGAGAAGAATGGACTCCAGAGAAGACTGGACTTCAGAGAAGACTGGACTCCAGAGAAGACTAGACTCCTGAGAAGACTGGACTCCTGAGAAGACTGGACTCCAGAGAAGACTGGACTCCAGAGAAGACTAGACTCCTGAGAAGACTGGACTCCAGAGAAGACTGGACTCCAGAGAAGACTGGACTCCAGAGAAGACTAGACTCCTGAGAAGACTTGACTCCTGAGAAGACTGGACTCCAGAGAAGAATGGACTCCAGAGAAGACTGGACTCCAGAGAAGACTGGACTCCAGAGAAGACTGGACTCCAGAGAAGACGGGACTCCAGAGAAGACTGGACTCCAGAGAAGACTGGACTTCAGAGAAGAATGGACGTCAGAGAAGACTGGACGTCAGAGAAGACTGGACGTCAGAGAAGACTTGACTTCAGAGAAGAATGGACGTCAGAGAAGACTGGACGTCAGAGAAGACTGGACGTCAGAGAAGACTGGACTTCAGAGAAGAATGGACGTCAGAGAAGACTGGACGTCAGAGAAGACTGGACGTCAGAGAAGACTGGACTTCAGAGAAGAATGGACGTCAGAGAAGACTGGACGTCAGAGAAGACTGGACGTCAGAGAAGACTGGACTTCAGAGAAGACTGGTTTCCATTCAACGTGGAATAAAATGATTAATAATAATTCATTATCATTATTTATTTTTTTCTCATTAAAATGATCATCATCATTATTATCATTATTCTTATTTTATCATTATTATAATTTTATTATAATTATTATTATTTGATCATTATTATATTATCATAATTTTATGATCATTATTAGATTATCATTATCATTATTATATTGTCATTATTATTATTATTAAATTATCATTATTATTATTTTATTATCATTATTCTCATTTTTCTCTCATTCAAATCATCATCATCATTATTATCAATTCTTTCAAATCATTATTATTATTATTCTATTATCATTATTAATATGATCCTCATCATGGACAGCAACAAGAATCCTGACGATGACAGGACTGTGATGATCTGCAGCAGCAGCTCTGAACAGGATGTTCTCGTTCGCTCATGTTGACAAAAATGAAGCTGCAGTTGGATTTAAATCTAATCTGGCACAGACTTCCTGTCTATAGTCAAAGGTCTTCTGCCCCCATCGAGGCTAATGCCACGTAAATCTCACTGGGCCACATTCTGCCGAGTCATGCTTTGTGCCAGGCTCATCGTGTGCTCTGAGCTCGACACTCATGTCTGGAGTCTGTGAGCTGAAGCCAGAGTCCGGAGCTGCAGAGAGTCTTGATCCGCAGACGCTTCCCGGACAAATGTGTCACTTTTGATGTGATTCTATCAATCAAACTCAATCTCACAGGATCAGAGCTTAAATGAATCATCAATCTATAGGATTTTAAAAACATGTTCATTTTATTAATATAAAATAATGTAAAAAAGTATCCTTTAATTGAACAAAAACTATTAAACTACTGAATGTTTATGTCAGTTTATGTTATAATCAGATAAAACACATTTTATTGGATACAAAGGTTCTACAAACGAAATACAGATATAATAACAGTGTCTGTTGTGACTCTGATACAAAATAAAATGTGATTTGATTGAAGTTTTTACCCTGAAGTTAAAGCCGTCGTGATGACTCAGCAGTTCTTGTGGCTCGTATTGACTTGTTTAAAATCTCTTTGCAGGACGAAAATAAAACAATTAGATTTATTATCCGTTTAAAAGATGCATCATTTTAAATAACAAGATATTAACAACGTTATATTTGATTATATCTCAGGTTCAAACACTCGTTTTCTCTGTAAAAATATCAAATAAAAACTATTTGAATTGATCTGAGTCACTGCCTGTTGTTACTCTTCAAATACTCACTCAAATGTAGTTCAGCGATACACACTCTTGAACTGTCACACAACTGTCACACAACTCCAGCGAGGACGTGTAGAAAATAGATTCTTTTGGCACCAAAAGTCAAATCTCCGTCTAAATCTCTCCTGATACGATCTCGATCTAATCCAGTCCAACAAATCCACACTAACTAAATTAATTAGAGACCATGCGTGTGAGGCCGACACGCTGGGATCGACTCCATTCAATCTATTTATCTATTGTTGCGTGAATAAATCCCGCCTGGCTTCAGGTCGGCTGGCGTCCTGTGAGTGTGCGAGTGTGTGAGTGTGTGAGTGTGTGAGTGTGCGAGTGCGCAGCTTAACGTACCTGCAGAGTTTTGGATTTGGCGAAGGGAGACGTGCATGCGTCCAGAAACTGCTGCTCGTTGATGCCGACATCCTGCATGTAGTTCTGCAGCAGCTTCTCCACCTGCACAGGTGCATCACACACCATCAGGAGTGATGTTTAAATACCAGACATACTGAGTTGCACTAACTCTGTTCACATCATAGACAGAGAGTTATAGTCTAAAGTGTTCAGATTATATAAAACACACACAAGTAGACAAATCTTAAAATGTCTGATGTGTGTACATAGAAGTACATTCCTGTGTAATACACACAGCTCATCTAAATATAACATCTATAGTTGAAACATGCACACAGTAAGTGTATTTCAAACTCACCAGTTGCTTGTACTGCTCGTGTATTTCAGTGTAAGAAAACTTATTCTCATCTTCGTCGTCAAAGACTGAAACACATTATGACGTCATGGTGATAATCCAGAATTATTTTTAAACAAACTTTAACGTCTTCAAAATATACAATCAAAATACACAGTCCACCAGTGCAGCTGTTCAATCGTGTTGAATTTAGGAACACGATAGAACACGCGATAGTTGTTTGGTCAGTAATAGAAAACAATAATATACTGGCGTTAGCTTAGCCGCCATGCTAACCATGCTAACGTGCTACATGCTACTCTGATCAATGCTGGTTTATTTACCGGTGCATTTGTTCTCCATGAAGTCCGACACCGGGATGACCCACTCGGGGCTGCCCAGGTATCCGACGATACTCTCCACGACCCACTCGCTGTCGTCCTCAGCCATGTTGACTCCGTGAGCGACAACAACAACAACAACAATAATGTCGGCGGCTCTGGAGCTTCAGCTGCAGCGAGCTGTGGACGAGCAGAGCAGACACGCAAACATCTGACTTCTCTTCACGCGAACACTCGTCTGAGCCTCAAGACTCTCGACATGTTTCTGCACAGAAGTCTTCATGAGTCCGAGCTGGTGACGCCTGAGCTGTTGCCATAGCAACAGTGACGTCATGCCCCGCCTCCCTCTGAGCGAGTAATAATGTGACAAATAATGTTTAGGAAACTATAGATTAACACTTTCTTCACTACACTTATTTCTCACATGACGTGAGGAAACTGTAGATTAATTTAACACAAATAATGTGTGGAAACTGTTATTATTGTAGCGGGAGCAGAGGGTAGGAACGATATAAGAGGAACATATAGAAGGACGGACCGGAAGTGTATAAGGGGGCGTTGTTGTAAATAAACATCGAACATGGAGCAGAGAACGTTTCAGGTCTGGTGCCTCGTTGACAGACTGAGGACGTCATGTTACATGGTGTCAGAAGATACCTGGAGCACGTCATGTGACATGGTGTCAGAAGATACCTGGAGCACGTCATGTGACATGGTGTCAGAAGATACCTGGAGCACGACATGTGACATGGTGTCAGAAGATACCTGGAGCATGTCATGTTACATGGTGTCAGAAGATACCTGGAGCACGACATGTGACATGGTGTCAGAAGATACCTGGAGCACGACATGTTACATGGTGTCAGAAGATACCTGGAGCACGTCATGTTACATGGTGTCAGAAGATACCTGGAGCACGACATGTGACATGGTGTCAGAAGATACCTGGAGCACGTCATGTTACATGGTGTCAGAAGATACCTGGAGCACGTCATGTGACATGGTGTCAGAAGATACCTGGAGCACGTCATGTTACATGGTGTCAGAAGATACCTGGAGCACGTCATGTTACATGGTGTCAGAAGATACCTGGAGCACGACATGTGACATGGTGTCAGAAGATACCTGGAGCACGACATGTGACATGGTGTCAGAAGATACCTGGAGCACGACATGTGACATGGTGTCAGAAGATACTTGGAGCACGACATGTGACATGGTGTCAGAAGATACCTGGAGCACGACATGTGACATGGTGTCAGAAGATACCTGGAGCACGACATGTTACATGGTGTCAGAAGATACCTGGAGCACGACATGTTACATGGTGTCAGAAGATACCTGGAGCACGACATGTTACATGGTGTCAGAAGATACCTGGAGCATGACATGTGACATGGTGTCAGAAGATACCTGGAGCACGACATGTGACATGGTGTCAGAAGATACCTGGAGCACGACATGTGACATGGTGTCAGAAGATACCTGGAGCACGTCATGTGACATGGTGTCAGCAGATACCTGGAGCACGACATGTTACATGGTGTCAGAAGATACCTGGAGCACGACATGTGACATGGTGTCAGAAGATACCTGGAGCACGACATGTTACATGGTGTCAGAAGATACCTGGAGCACGACATGTTACATGGTGTCTGAAGATACCTGGAGCACGTCATGTGACATGGTGTCTGAAGATACCTGGAGCACGACATGTGACATGGTGTCAGAAGATACCTGGAGCACGACATGTGACATGGTGTCAGAAGATACCTGGAGCACGACATGTGACATGGTGTCAGAAGATACCTGGAGCACGACATGTGACATGGTGTCAGAAGATACCTGGAGCACGACATGTGACATGGTGTCAGAAAATACCTGGAGCACGTCATGTGACATGGTGTCAGAAGATACCTGGAGCACGTCATGTGACATGGTGTCAGAAGATACCTGGAGCACGACATGTGACATGGTGTCAGAAGATACCTGGAGCACGTCATGTGACATGGTGTCAGAAGATACCTGGAGCACGACATGTGACATGGTGTCAGAAGATACCTGGAGCACGACATGTGACATGGTGTCAGAAGATACCTGGAGCACGTCATGTGACATGGTGTCAGAAGATACCTGGAGCACGACATGTGACATGGTGTCAGAAGATACCTGGAGCACGTCATGTGACATGGTGTCAGAAGATACCTGGAGCACGACATGTTACATGGTGTCTGAAGATACCTGGAGCACGACATGTTACATGGTGTCTGAAGATACCTGGAGCACGTCATGTGACATGGTGTCTGAAGATACCTGGAGCACGACATGTGACATGGTGTCAGAAGATACCTGGAGCACGACATGTGACATGGTGTCAGAAGATACCTGGAGCACGACATGTGACATGGTGTCAGAAGATACCTGGAGCACGACATGTGACATGGTGTCAGAAGATACCTGGAGCACGACATGTGACATGGTGTCAGAAGATACCTGGAGCACGACATGTTACATGGTGTCAGAAGATACCTGGAGCACGACATGTTACATGGTGTCAGAAGATACCTGGAGCACGACATGTTACATGGTGTCAGAAGATACCTGGAGCACGACATGTTACATGGTGTCAGAAGATACCTGGAGCACGACATGTGACATGGTGTCAGAAAATACCTGGAGCACGTCATGTGACATGGTGTCAGAAGATACCTGGAGCACGACATGTGACATGGTGTCAGAAGATACCTGGAGCACGTCATGTGACATGGTGTCAGCAGATACCTGGAGCACGACATGTTACATGGTGTCAGAAGATACCTGGAGCACGACATGTGACATGGTGTCAGAAGATACCTGGAGCACGACATGTTACATGGTGTCAGAAGATACCTGGAGCACGACATGTGACATGGTGTCAGAAGATACCTGGAGCACGTCATGTGACATGGTGTCAGAAGATACCTGGAGCACGACTTGTGACATGGTGTCAGAAGATACCTGGAGCACGTCATGTGACATGGTGTCAGAAGATACCTGGAGCACGACATGTTACATGGTGTCTGAAGATACCTGGAGCACGACATGTTACATGGTGTCTGAAGATACCTGGAGCACGTCATGTGACATGGTGTCAGAAGATACCTGGAGCACGACATGTTACATGGTGTCAGAAGATACCTGGAGCACGTCATGTGACATGGTGTCAGAAGATACCTGGAGCACGACATGTGACATGGTGTCAGAAGATACCTGGAGCACGACATGTTACATGGTGTCTGAAGATACCTGGAGCACGACATGTTACATGGTGTCTGAAGATACCTGGAGCACGACATGTTACATGGTGTCTGAAGATACCTGGAGCACGACATGTTACATGGTGTCTGAAGATACCTGGAGCACGACATGTTACATGGTGTCTGAAGATACCTGGAGCACGACATGTTACATGGTGTCAGAAGATACCTGGAGCACGACATGTGACATGGTGTCAGAAGATACCTGGAGCACGTCATGTTACATGGTGTCAGAAGATACCTGGAGCACGACATGTGACATGGTGTCAGAAGATACCTGGAGCACGACATGTTACATGGTGTCAGAAGATACCTGGAGCACGACATGTGACATGGTGTCAGAAGATACCTGGAGCACGACATGTGACATGGTGTCAGAAGATACCTGGAGCACGACATGTGACATGGTGTCAGAAGATACCTGGAGCACGACATGTGACATGGTGTCAGAAAATACCTGGAGCACGTCATGTGACATGGTGTCAGAAGATACCTGGAGCACGACATGTGACATGGTGTCAGAAGATACCTGGAGCACGACATGTTACATGGTGTCAGAAGATACCTGGAGCACGTCATGTGACATGGTGTCAGCAGATACCTGGAGCACGACATGTTACATGGTGTCAGAAGATACCTGGAGCACGACATGTGACATGGTGTCAGAAGATACCTGGAGCACGACATGTTACATGGTGTCAGAAGATACCTGGAGCACGACATGTTACATGGTGTCAGAAGATACCTGGAGCACGACATGTGACATGGTGTCAGAAGATACCTGGAGCACGTCATGTGACATGGTGTCAGAAGATACCTGGAGCACGACATGTGACATGGTGTCAGAAGATACCTGGAGCACGACATGTGACATGGTGTCAGAAGATACCTGGAGCACGACATGTTACATGGTGTCAGAAGATACCTGGAGCACGTCATGTGACATGGTGTCAGAAGATACCTGGAGCACGTCATGTTACATGGTGTCAGAAGATACCTGGAGCACGTCATGTGACATGGTGTCAGAAGATACCTGGAGCACGACATGTTACATGGTGTCAGAAGATACCTGGAGCACGACATGTGACATGGTGTCAGAAGATACCTGGAGCACGTCTCTAAAGAAATAAGCGTGAGTCCCGGTCATCAAGAAGCTAAGCTAACGTTAGCCGAGTACAGTGACAGACTGCGGGGGATCAGAAACCATCGCACAAAAAAGTCTGTTCATGAATTTTCCGAGAAAAGATGGATTCCTATTTCTCTATAAACCCACCAGATAACTTTGATTTCTGGATCCGCCGGTTTGTAAGATTCCGAATTGCAGCAGGACTAGACATGAGGATGAGAACAAGTGAAGACATTAGTTCACACTTTGAGATGAAGTTGATGAAGTCTGGAGATGAAGTTGATGAAGTCTGGAGATGAAGTTGATGAAGTCTGGAGATGAAGCTGATGAAGTCTGGAGATGAAGTTGATGAAGTCTTGAGATGAAGTTGATGAAGTCTGGAGATGAAGTTGATGAAGTCTGGAGATGAAGTTGATGAAGTCTGGAGATGAAGCTGATGAAGTCTGGAGATGAAGTTGATGAAGTCTTGAGATGAAGTTGATGAAGTCTGGAGATGAAGTTGATGAAGTCTTGAGATGAAGTTGATGAAGTCTTGAGATGAAGTTGATGAAGTCTGGAGATGAAGTTGATGAAGTCTGGAGATGAAGTTGATGAAGTCTTGAGATGAAGCTGATGAAGTCTTGAGATGAAGTTGATGAAGTCTTGAGATGAAGTTGATGAAGTCTTGAGATGAAGTTGATGAAGTCTTGAGATGAAGTTGATGAAGTCTTGAGATGAAGTTGATGAAGTCTGGAGATGAAGTTGATGAAGTCTTGAGATGAAGCTGATGAAGTCTTGAGATGAAGTTGATGAAGTCTTGAGATGAAGCTGATGAAGTCTTGAGATGAAGTTGATGAAGTCTGGAGATGAAGTTGATGAAGTCTTGAGATGAAGTTGATGAAGTCTTGAGATGAAGTTGATGAAGTCTGGAGATGAAGTTGATGAAGTCTTGAGATGAAGTTGATGAAGTCTTGAGATGAAGCTGATGAAGTCTGGAGATGAAGCTGATGAAGTCTTGAGATGAAGTTGATGAAGTCTTGAGATGAAGTTGATGAAGTCTTGAGATGAAGTTGATGAAGTCTTGAGATGAAGTTGATGAAGTCTTGAGATGAAGTTGATGAAGTCTGGAGATGAAGTTGATGAAGTCTTGAGATGAAGCTGATGAAGTCTTGAGATGAAGTTGATGAAGTCTTGAGATGAAGCTGATGAAGTCTTGAGATGAAGTTGATGAAGTCTGGAGATGAAGTTGATGAAGTCTTGAGATGAAGTTGATGAAGTCTTGAGATGAAGTTGATGAAGTCTGGAGATGAAGTTGATGAAGTCTTGAGATGAAGCTGATGAAGTCTGGAGATGAAGTTGATGAAGTCTCGAGATGAAGTTGATGAAGTCTTGAGATGAAGCTGATGAAGTCTGGAGATGAAGTTGATGAAGTCTGGAGATGAAGTTGATGAAGTCTTGAGATGAAGCTGATGAAGTCTGGAGATGAAGTTGATGAAGTCTTGAGATGAAGCTGATGAAGTCTTGAGATGAAGTTGATGAAGTCTTGAGATGAAGTTGATGAAGTCTTGAGATGAAGTTGATGAAGTCTTGAGATGAAGTTGATGAAGTCTTGAGATGAAGTTGATGAAGTCTTGAGATGAAGTTGATGAAGTCTTGAGATGAAGTTGATGAAGTCTTGAGATGAAGTTGATGAAGTCTGGAGATGAAGTTGATGAAGTCTTGAGATGAAGTTGATGAAGTCTTGAGATGAAGTTGATGAAGTCTTGAGATGAAGTTGATGAAGTCTTGAGATGAAGTTGATGAAGTCTTGAGTACGCTGGGCTTCAGTGCTGCAAGCCAGTGAAAGAAGCATTTGACAAGTACTTTCTATGTAAATATGTTTATTTATCTGTTTAAAAGATGCATCATTTTAAATAACAAGATATTAACAACGTTATATTTGATTATATCTCAGGTTCAAACACTTGTTTTCTCTGTAAAAATATCAAATAAAAACTATATGAATTGATCTGAGTCACTGCCTGCCGTTACTCTTCAAATACTCACTCAAATGTAGTTCAGCGATACACACTCTTGAACTGTCACACAACTGTCACACAACTCCAGCGAGGACGTGTAGTAAATAGATTCTTTTGGCACCAAAAGTCAAATCTCCGTCTAAATCTCTCCTGATACGATCTCGATCTAATCCAGTCCAACAAATCCACACTAACTAAATTAATTAGAGACCATGCGTGTGAGGCCGACACGCTGGGATCGACTGCATTCAATCTATTTATCTATTGTTGCGTGAATATATCCAGCCTGGCTTCAGGTCGGCTGGCGTCCTGCGAGTGTGTGAGTGTGTGAGTGTGTGAGTGTGTGAGTGTGTGAGTGTGTGAGTGTGTGAGGGCGGAGCTTAACGTACCTGCAGAGTTTGATTTGGCAAAAGTGCATTTACGAAAGGGTTTGTTTCAACAAGAGAAGAGCCAGGGAGTCACAGAACTCTGTCAATATGATGAAATGATCAGAGGCTCGTTGTGGGGATCAGACATCATGGCCTTTAGGAAAAGTAACAAATGAGCAGTGAACTGACACGAGTCATAAGACAACATGAAGAGCAGTATTCGTCAAGTGTGGACTTACTTACATTCAAGAGAAGGTAACACAGAGAAGTACAGACAGGAAAGACGTGAGGAAAAGGACAAAATGATTATGACTCCCTGAACAACTGCAGCACCAGAAGCAGAACATGTGGAGTAGAGAACCCCAAAGTATCATGTTCAAGTTGATACTGGAGCCGATGCAACAGTTATTATTCCATCAACAGCCTCCTGAGGGATCAATAAAGTTCTACCTACCTCCTGGAAAGACTGGCCTGGTCCACTCACCAAACCAACACCACTACTGTGTGGGTCCAGCAACGAATGGCTGCAGGTGAAAGGTCAGTTCAATGATGGAATGTAAAGACGGAACTATACACAACAAATGTGGAACACAATCTGGTCATTCCTCTGCTCGGGTTTCCAGCATCTCTGTTACGAAGCTGTTGAACACAATCGATAGTGTAAGAGAGCTGGAGGCTGACATGACCAGTCAATACACGAAGGTCTTCAAGACAAACAAGATGAAGCTTCAAGAGGAGGTTCAGCTCTAAGAACGTGTGTCACTTCATGACATGAACCAGTAACAGAAGAGTTAAATAATGCACAGTGAAGACGCTACAGAACACTTGCTGTTGTCTTCACTGTGTTTGTTGCTGCTAGTAAATGTTGGTCTTCTGTGTTGTTTTTCTTTGAATTTTTGTTCATATGATCAAACATGTTTTACTAAATTAACATGATTTAAACGTGTTCATACATGAAGACACAGAACCAAACAGTGGATATTTTTTATTAAGAGTATAAATCAATCATCAGCAGTTTCCAATAAACATACATTCATGTTCTAAAGGTTCTTCTGTCAGTGATTAGAAGGCGAGACATGCAGGCGCGTCATGCCAGAGAATAATAGATTCACAAGCGGCTTGAAAAAATAAGACATATTTGTTGTTAAAAGAGCGTTTTCAAGCAGAAAGCTTCAAAGGTTTAAACATGTTATTATTGTTATCATAACTGAAGCCTGTGATAACAGCGAGACATTTGTAAACATGTTTATTTCCTCCTTATAAAAATAGCAGCAAGTCCTGGTTAAAAGAGGAGAAACATGCACTTTTCTCTTTTAATATCATTGAAAAGGTTTGGAAGGTTTTAAATCCACCTCAACACATGTCAGTTAAAACCATCAGCGAGTCAAACCCGGTTTATTTCGTTTAAATAGACTTTAAATTTATCAAATGAATCTCTAGGATTCATCACTGCAGTTCCCATTTGATCCTCTAGGTGGGATCAGTTTCACACTTTTGTTCTGAAAAGTGTAACTTAAGTGTGTATGTGTGTTGTTGTGACGTGTGACTCTATTGTATCATCATTGTGTGTGTGTGTGTGTTATTGTGATGTGTGACTTTATTGTATCATCAGTGTGTGTGTGTGTTGTTGTGATGTGTGACTCTATTGTATCATCAGTGTGTGTGTTGTTGAGATGTGTGACTCTATTGTATCATCAGTGTATGTATGTTGTGATGTGTGACTCTATTGTATCATCAGTGTGTGTGTTGTTGTGATGTGTGACTCTATTGTATCATCAGTGTATGTATGTTGTGATGTGTGACTCTATTGTATCATCAGTGTGTGTGTTGTTGTGATGTGTGACTCTATTGTATCATCAGTGTGTGTGTTGTTGAGATGTGTGACTCTATTGTATCATCATTGTGTGTGTTGTTGAGATGTGTGACTCTATTGTATCATCAGTGTGTGTGTGTTGTGATGTGTGACTCTATTGTATCATCAGTGTGTGTGTTGTTGTGATGTGTGACTCTATTGTATCATCAGTGTGTGTGTTGTTGAGATGTGTGACTCTATTGTATCATCAGTGTGTGTGTTGTTGTGATGTGTGACTCTATTGTATCATCATTGTGTGTGTTGTTGAGATGTGTGACTCTATTGTATCATCAGTGTGTGTGTGTTGTGATGTGTGACTCTATTGTATCATCAGTGTGTGTGTTGTTGTGATGTGTGACTCTATTGTATCATCAGCGTGTGTGTTGTTGAGATGTGTGACTCTATTGTATCATCAGTGTGTGTGTGTGTTGTTGTGATGTGTGACTCTATTGTATCATCAGTGTGTGTGTTGTTGAGATGTGTGACTCTATTGTATCATCAGTGTGTGTGTTGTTGAGATGTGTGACTCTATTGTATCATCAGTGTGTGTGTTGTTGTAATGTGTGACTCTATTGTATCATCAGTGTGTGTGTGTTGTTGTGATGTGTGACTCTATTGTATCATCAGTGTGTGTGTTGTTGTGATGTGTGACTCTATTGTATCATCAGTGTGTGTGTTGTTGTGATGTGTGACTCTATTGTATCATCAGTGTGTGTGTGTTGTTGTGATGTGTGACTCTATTGTATCATCAATGTGTGTGTTGTTGTAATGTGTGACTCTATTGTATCATCAGTGTGTGTGTGTTGTTGTGATGTGTGACTCTATTGTATCATCAGCATGTGTGTTGTTGAGATGTGTGACTCTATTGTATCATCAGTGTGTGTGTTGTTGAGATGTGTGACTCTATTGTATCATCAGTGTGTGTGTGTTGTTGTGATGTGTGACTCTATTGTATCATCAATGTGTGTGTTGTTGTAATGTGTGACTCTATTGTATCATCAGTGTGTGTGTTGTTGTGATGTGTGACTCTATTGTATCATCAGCATGTGTGTTGTTGAGATGTGTGACTCTATTGTATCATCAATGTGTGTGTTGTTGAGATGTGTGACTCTATTGTATCATCAGTGTGTGTGTGTTGTTGTGATGTGTGACTCTATTGTATCATCAATGTGTGTGTTGTTGTAATGTGTGACTCTATTGTATCATCAGTGTGTGTGTTGTTGTGATGTGTGACTCTATTGTATCATCAGCATGTGTGTTGTTGAGATGTGTGACTCTATTGTATCATCAATGTGTGTGTTGTTGAGATGTGTGACTCTATTGTATCATCAGTGTGTGTGTTGTTGTGATGTGTGACTCTATTGTATCATCATTGTGTGTGTTGTTGAGATGTGTGACTCTATTGTATCATCAGTGTGTGTGTGTTGTGATGTGTGACTCTATTGTATCATCAGTGTGTGTGTTGTTGTGATGTGTGACTCTATTGTATCATCAGCGTGTGTGTTGTTGAGATGTGTGACTCTATTGTATCATCAGTGTGTGTGTGTGTTGTTGTGATGTGTGACTCTATTGTATCATCAGTGTGTGTGTTGTTGAGATGTGTGACTCTATTGTATCATCAGTGTGTGTGTTGTTGAGATGTGTGACTCTATTGTATCATCAGCGTGTGTGTTGTTGAGATGTGTGACTCTATTGTATCATCAGTGTGTGTGTTGTTGTGATGTGTGACTCTATTGTATCATCAGCGTGTGTGTTGTTGAGATGTGTGACTCTATTGTATCATCAGTGTGTGTGTGTTGTTGTGATGTGTGACTCTATTGTATCATCAATGTGTGTGTTGTTGTAATGTGTGACTCTATTGTATCATCAGTGTGTGTGTTGTTGTGATGTGTGACTCTATTGTATCATCAATGTGTGTGTTGTTGTAATGTGTGACTCTATTGTATCATCAGTGTGTGTGTTGTTGTGATGTGTGACTCTATTGTATCATCAGCATGTGTGTTGTTGAGATGTGTGACTCTATTGTATCATCAATGTGTGTGTTGTTGAGATGTGTGACTCTATTGTATCATCAGTGTGTGTGTTGTTGTGATGTGTGACTCTATTGTATCATCAGCATGTGTGTTGTTGAGATGTGTGACTCTATTGTATCATCAGTGTGTGTGTTGTTGAGATGTGTGACTCTATTGTATCATCAGTGTGTGTGTGTTGTTGTGATGTGTGACTCTATTGTATCATCAATGTGTGTGTTGTTGTAATGTGTGACTCTATTGTATCATCAGTGTGTGTGTTGTTGTGATGTGTGACTCTATTGTATCATCAGCATGTGTGTTGTTGAGATGTGTGACTCTATTGTATCATCAATGTGTGTGTTGTTGAGATGTGTGACTCTATTGTATCATCAGTGTGTGTGTTGTTGTGATGTGTGACTCTATTGTATCATCATTGTGTGTGTTGTTGAGATGTGTGACTCTATTGTATCATCAGTGTGTGTGTGTTGTGATATGTGACTCTATTGTATCATCAGTGTGTGTGTTGTTGTGATGTGTGACTCTATTGTATCATCAGCGTGTGTGTTGTTGAGATGTGTGACTCTATTGTATCATCAGTGTGTGTGTGTGTTGTTGTGATGTGTGACTCTATTGTATCATCAGTGTGTGTGTTGTTGAGATGTGTGACTCTATTGTATCATCAGTGTGTGTGTTGTTGAGATGTGTGACTCTATTGTATCATCAGCGTGTGTGTTGTTGAGATGTGTGACTCTATTGTATCATCAGTGTGTGTGTTGTTGTGATGTGTGACTCTATTGTATCATCAGCGTGTGTGTTGTTGAGATGTGTGACTCTATTGTATCATCAGTGTGTGTGTGTGTTGTTGTGATGTGTGACTCTATTGTATCATCAGTGTGTGTGTTGTTGAGATGTGTGACTCTATTGTATCATCAGTGTGTGTGTTGTTGAGATGTGTGACTCTATTGTATCATCAGTGTGTGTGTTGTTGAGATGTGTGACTCTATTGTATCATCAGTGTGTGTGTGTTGTTGTGATGTGTGACTCTATTGTATCATCAGTGTGTGTGTTGTTGTGATGTGTGACTCTATTGTATCATCAGTGTGTGTGTTGTTGTGATGTGTGACTCTATTGTATCATCAGTGTGTGTGTGTTGTTGTGATGTGTGACTCTATTGTATCATCAATGTGTGTGTTGTTGTAATGTGTGACTCTTTTGTATCATCAGTGTGTGTGTTGTTGTGATGTGTGACTCTATTGTATCATCAGTGTGTGTGTTGTTGTGATGTGTGACTCTATTGTATCATCAGTGTGTGTGTGTTGTTGTGATGTGTGACTCTATTGTATCATCAATGTGTGTGTTGTTGTGATGTGTGACTCTATTGTATCATCAGTGTGTGTGTTGTTGTGATGTGTGACTCTAGTGTATCATCAATGTGTGTGTTGTTGTGATTTGTGACTCTATTGTATCATCAGTGTGTGTTTCTTGTTGTGATGTGTGACTCTATTGTATCATCAGTGTGTGTGTTGTTGTGATGTGTGACTCTATTGTATCATCAGTGTGTGTGTGTTGTTGAGATGTGTGACTCTATTGTATCATCAATGTGTGTGTGTTGTTGTGATGTGTGACTCTATTGTATCATCAATGTGTGTGTGTTGTTGTGATGTGTGACTCTATTGTATCATCAGTGTGTGTGTATTGTTGTGATGTGTGACTCTATTGTATCATCAATGTGTGTGTGTTGTTGTGATGTGTGACTCTATTGTATCATCAGTGTGTGTGTGTTGTTGTGATGTGTGACTCTATTGTATCATCAGTGTGTGTGTGTTGTTGTGATGTGTGACTCTATTGTATCATCAGTGTGTGTGTGTTGTTGTGGGTGAACCCATTATCATGTCATAATGGACTCTCGTAACCTCTTGTTCGTCCAGATTTCAAAGCAACTTGAAAAAAATGGTCATGATGAGGAACTTACTGCATCTTGAACATTCACTACAATATATCTTGTTATTCTTGTTATTATATCTTGTTATTATATCTTGTTATTATATCTTGTTATTCTTGTTATTCTTATTATATATTGTTATTCTTGTTATTATATCTTGTTTTTATATCTTGTTATATCTTCTTATTATATCTTCTTATTATATCTTCTTATTATATCTTCTTATTATATCTTCTTATTATATCTTGTTATTCTCGACACGAAGCAAACGATCAGTCAAAGTCATTCAAGCTTAAATTAGAGTCTGTGTAAAAAATTCATTGCATTGATCTGCACAAGAGAACACAACCCCTGTTGACCCCTGTTGACCCCTGCTGACCCCTGCTGACCCCTACTGACCCCTGCTGACCCCTGCTGACCCCTACTGACCCCTGCTGACCCCTGCTGACCCCTGCTGACCCCTACTGACCCCTGCTGACCCCTGCTGACCCCTACTGACCCCTGCTGACCCCTGCTGACCCCTGCTGACCCCTGCTGACGCCTCCTCGTCTCCACCAGGCGTCACATCAAAGTGATTTAATGTCGACTGTTTACGTTTTCACTTCTTCACCTTTATCTTATTGTTTTATGATTTACTTTCCACAGAACTGACTGAAATAATCCTTATCTCGTCTTGTGTCGTCTCAACTCTTCTCATCTTTTCTTTTCTTTTCTTCTATTATCTTTTCTTGTTTTATCTTGTCTAGACTTATCTTCCTCAAACTGTCTTTAAAAAAAGAAACAGCTGCTCCACTCCGAGTCTCTGGTCGTTGACGAAGCTAAACATCTTTTCTTTAAACACAAAAATAAAGAGATTTATTTGCATCAATCACTGGATTCCAGACCCATGAGACAAAAACAATATATTTTAACTGCCTTAAATATTATATATATATATAATAAATAGTTTCATTTGGAAAAATCAAATGGTTTTTCTCTTAAATAACTTAAATAACATCTGTTACTGTGAGATGTTTCCTCTCAGGTCATGTTTTTCTGAATGAACGTCTGTGAAGATAATCCTGTCATTTGAGCTTGTGATAGAAACATGTAGGATCACCTACCCCTCCTTTAATGAACTCATTCAAATTGAACCTCCTCGACATGTTAACGGAAGGGAGACCCTGGAAAGTTTTATAGTGTTTATATGTCAACATGATATGTCGAGTATTTCGTTTGCGTCTGAATGTAAAGTTTATTATTAAGTCGTGTTTCGTTAAACACGGTCATGTGGGAGGTTTTTAAAAGTATTTGAAATTAAATATAAAATATTTAATAAAATCATTGCATTTGTGATGAAAAAACATATGGACGCGAAAAAACGAGTGAAAGCTGTGATCATGTGACGAGCTCGTTACTCTTCGTCTCTCTTTTGATGAAGAAGATCTGAAGTTCATCACTTAAAGGGTCTGTAGAAAGTGCTGAGTCATCAAGTTCTCTCGTGTGAAACTTTCAAAAGAGAGACAAAAGGTTCTTGTGCTGTGGAGGAAGTGGATGTTCACTCACAGGAAGTGGATGTTCACTCACAGGAAGTGGATGTTCACTCACAGGAAGTGGATGTTCACTCACAGGAAGTGGATGTTCACTCACAGGAAGTGAATGTTCACTCACAGGAAGTGAACCGATCACTCACAGGAAGTGGACCGCTCACTCACAGGAAGTGGATGTTCACTCACAGGAAGTGGATGTTCACTCACAGGAAGTGGATGTTCACTCACAGGAAGTGAACCGATCACTCACAGGAAGTGGACCACTCACTCACAGGAAGTGAACCGATCACTCACAGGAAGTGGACCACTCACTCACAGGAAGTGAATCGATCACTCACAGGAAGTGAACCGATCACTCACAGGAAGTGGAACGCTCACTCACAGGAAGTGGACCGCTCACTCACAGGAAGTGGACCGCTCACTCACAGGAAGTGGAACGCTCACTCACAGGAAGTGGAACGCTCACTCACAGGAAGTGGAACGCTCACTCACAGGAAGTGGAACGCTCACTCACAGGAAGTGTATCTCTGTGCTGCCGCTGCTCTCTGAAGACAGACTGAGCATGTCTCTGATCTGGTTGTCATGGCGACTCCTCTCCTCATCACCACCTGATCTCTTCCTGCTTTTCATCAGATCGTCGTCTTCGTGGCGGCCCAGGATCGGCGCCGGCCTCGGACCCGGTCCATGTTGGATGAGCTGGACGTCTGGGAGGCCGGACTTGACCCGGGTCTGCTGGACCAGCTGGTGTTGGCTGCAGGTGGGAATCTTGTCAGCTTGCAGCGAGAGTGTGTAGCGTGAAGACCAGTCCCTCTCGAACAAGCCTCGCAGCTGATCCACCAACGTGGAGTTCTTGTCCTCGACCCCCTCGTCCTGACTGATCACCAGACCTGCTCCAGCATTAACGGTGAACTCGTGTCCAAACCAGTCCAGGTTTCCTGTCGGTGCACAAGTATCAAGTTTGTTGGAGCAGATTTAATCCAGCTTTGAAAACTAAAACAAGCAGAAGATTCTTATAAACTTGTCTTTAATGAAACTCACAAGTGTGTTGTGTACTTTATAATATTGTTCTGTGTGTGTGTGTTCTCCACCACATATTTTGTGTGGCCTTGTTGTGTATTGTGTGTACTTTTGTGGTGAAAACATTTAGAATTCTTCCAGGAACTGAAACATGTTTCTTGTTCACTCACCAACATAAAGAGCTCGATCAGTGACCATGTATCTGTTGTGGTTGATTCCCTGCAGGCTGCCGTCCCACTGGACCCTGGGCTTGAAGAACTTCTGCTCACACACACACACACACACACACACACACACACACACACACACACACACACACACACACACACACACACACACACACACACACACACACACACACACACACACACACACACACACACACACACACACACACACACACACACACACACACAGCTGCAGTGACGAGGTATCAAACAGGTCATTGGTTTTGTACTCACAGCCTCCAGCGAGCAGTTGTTCTGCTGCAGGCAGAGACTCTTCAGGGACCACAGGAAGTTGAAGGTCAGAGGATGAGTGTTTTCTCCGCAGCTGATGAGCAAACGCACTCGGACCTTCCTCAGGATCAGAGCCTCGCGGATCAGGCCGTCGATGTGAGACCAGTACCTGTGAGGACACACACACAGACACACACACAGACACACACAGACACACACACAGACACACAACGAGTCACGTCCGTGAGTCGTCTGGAGGACGGCGAGTCGGGAGAGTCACCTCTGAGACCTCCTGCTGAGCAGCGGCAGGTAGTCCACCATGGAGATGTCGATGAAGCGACGGGCTTCTTGGATGACCCTGGAAATGGCCTCAAGGTCATTAGTGCGGTCTCTGGGGATGAGGACGTCTGGAGAAGTCTGTCAACACAAGAGAAGTGAAAGTATTAGAACAAATGTTCTCTTCAGCAACACAGTCATGTTCGTCAACTCAAGTCAGCATCCTACCTCTGATACCCTCTGTCGCAATGATGATGGTTCAAAATATTTCATTTGTCATCATGTATATTCAAAGGGTCGTCTCTTTGAAAACCACTGCTGTATAGAAGTTAAATGTTTGTATATCTTCCCCACGACGAGATTTAAGTCGAAGGAAATACTTTATTACGACTTTAATGTCGTAGTAAACAATCTATATTTTCATTGAGGCTAATACTGGTAGAAACCTGGTGAAATATGCAAAATAAAGATCTAAAAACATTGTTTTTGTTCATGTTTGATTTGATCTTCTAGAAGATTCTCGGCACCTTCAGTTTGTTGAGTCTTTGATCAGAAGTCGTTTTTAAGACACTTTTATTTGAAATTTAATTTAATTTATTTTTAATTTAACTTGAAATGAAAGAACCGTCGTTAAGACGTTAAGACGTTAAAGTGATGAATAACTTGTTCTTCGACTTCATGTTGGATCATTTATTTTTGTATTAGAAACGTGTGAGAATTAAACCCTGCTGCACCATCTTCACGTTTATATATAACTATATAAATGTAGAGTCTACATGAGTGGAACTATATAAATGTAGAGTCTACATGAGTGGAACTATATAAATGTAGAGTCTACATGAGTTGGAACTATATAAATGTAGAGTCTACATGAGTGGAACTATATAAATGTAGAGTCTACATGAGTGGAACTATATAAATGTAGAGTCTACATGAGTGGAACTATATAAATGTAGAGTCTACATAAGTGGAACTATATAAATGTAGAGTCTACATGAGTGGAACTATATAAATGTCGAGTCTACATGAGTGTAACTATATAAATGTAGAGTCTACATAAGTGTAACTATATAAATGTAGAGTCTACATGAGTGTAACTATATAAATGTAGAGTCTACATGAGTGTAACTATATAAATGTAGAGTCTACATGAGTGGAACTATATAAATGTAGAGTCTACATGAGTTGAACTATATAAATGTAGAGTCTACATGAGTGGAACTATATAAATGTAGAGTCTACATGAGTGGAACTATATAAATGTAGAGTCTACATGAGTTGAACTATATAAATGTAGAGTCTACATGAGTGTAACTATATAAATGTAGAGTCTACATGAGTTGAACTATATAAATGTAGAGTCTATATGAGTTGAACTATATAAATGTAGAGTCTACATGAGTTGAACTATATAAATGTAGAGTCTATATGAGTTGAACTATATAAATGTAGAGTCTACATGAGTGGAACTATATAAATGTAGAGTCTACATGAGTTGGAACTATATAAATGTAGAGTCTACATGAGTGGAACTATATAAATGTAGAGTCTACATGAGTTGAACTATATAAATGTAGAGTCTACATGAGTGGAACTATATAAATGTAGAGTCTATATGAGTTGAACTATATAAATGTAGCGTCTACATGAGTGGAACTATATAAATGTAGAGTCTACATGAGTTGGAACTATATAAATATAGAGTCTACATGAGTGGAACTATATAAATATAGAGTCTACATGAGTGGAACTATATAAATGTAGAGTCTACATGAGTTGAACTATATAAATGTAGAGTCTACATGAGTTGAACTATATAAATGTAGAGTCTACATGAGTGGAACTATATAAATGTAGAGTCTACATGAGTTGAACTATATAAATGTAGAGTCGATATGATTTGAACTATATAAATGTAGAGTCTACATGAGTAGAACTATATAAATGTAGAGTCTACATGAGTTGAACTATATAAATGTAGAGTCTATATGAGTTGAACTATATAAATGTAGAGTCTACATGAGTAGAACTATATAAATGTAGAGTCTACATGAGTTGAACTATATAAATGTAGAGTCTATATGAGTTGAACTATATAAATGTAGAGTCTACATGAGTGGAACTATATAAATGTAGAGTCTACATGAGTTGAACTATATAAATGTAGAGTCTACATGAGTTGGAACTATATAAATGTAGAGTCTACATGAGTTGAACTATATAAATGTAGAGTCTACATGAGTGGAACTATATAAATGTAGAGTCTACATGAGTTGAACTATATAAATGTATAGTCTATATGAGTTGAACTATATAAATGTAGAGTCTACATGAGTTGAACTATATAAATGTAGAGTCTCTATGAGTTGAACTATATAAATGTAGAGTCTACATGAGTGGAACTATATAAATGTAGAGTATAAATGAGTGGAACTATATAAATGTAGAGTCTACATGAGTTGAACTATATAAATGTAGAGTCTACATGAGTGGAACTATATAAATGTAGAGTCTACATGAGTTGAACTATATAAATGTAGAGTCTACATGAGTTGAACTATATAAATGTAGAGTCTACATGAGTTGAACTATATAAATGTAGAGTCTACATGAGTGGAACTATATAAATGTAGAGTCTACATGAGTTGAACTATATAAATGTAGAGTCTACATGAGTTGAACTATATAAATGTAGAGTCTACATGAGTGGAACTATATAAATGTAGAGTCTACATGAGTGGAACTATATAAATGTAGAGTCTACATGAGTTGAACTATATAAATGTAGAGTCTACATGAGTTGAACTATATAAATGTAGAGTCTACATGAGTTGAACTATATAAATGTAGAGTCTACATGAGTTGAACTATATAAATGTAGAGTCTACATGAGTGGAACTATATAAATGTAGAGTCTACATGAGTTGGAACTATATAAATGTAGAGTCTACATGAGTGGAACTATATAAATGTAGAGTCTACATGAGTGGAACTATATAAATGTAGAGTCTACATGAGTTGAACTATATAAATGTAGAGTCTACATGAGTTGGAACTATATAAATGTAGAGTCTACATGAGTGGAACTATATAAATGTAGAGTCTACATGAGTTGGAACTATATAAATGTAGAGTCTACATGAGTTGAACTATATAAATGTAGAGTCTACATGAGTGGAACTATATAAATGTAGAGTCTACATGAGTTGAACTATATAAATGTAGAGTCTACATGAGTGGAACTATATAAATGTAGAGTCTACATGAGTTGAACTATATAAATGTAGAGTCTACATGAGTGGAACTATATAAATGTAGAGTCTATATGAGTTGAACTATATAAATGTAGCGTCTACATGAGTTGAACTATATAAATGTAGAGTCTACATGAGTTGGAACTATATAAATGTAGAGTCTACATGAGTGGAACTATATAAATGTAGAGTCTACATGAGTTGAACTATATAAATGTAGAGTCTACATGAGTGGAACTATATAAATATAGAGTCTACATGAGTGGAACTATATAAATGTAGAGTCTACATGAGTTGGAACTATATAAATGTAGAGTCTACATGAGTGGAACTATATAAATGTAGAGTCTACATGAGTGGAACTATATAAATGTAGAGTCTACATGAGTTGAACTATATAAATGTAGAGTCTACATGAGTGGAACTATATAAATATAGAGTCTACATGAGTGGAACTATATAAATGTAGAGTCTACATGAGTTGAACTATATAAATGTAGAGTCTACATGAGTGGAACTATATAAATATAGAGTCTACATGAGTGGAACTATATAAATGTAGAGTCTACATGAGTTGGAACTATATAAATGTAGAGTCTACATGAGTGGAACTATATAAATGTAGAGTCTACATGAGTTGAGCTATATAAATGTAGAGTCTACATGAGTGGAACTATATAAATGTAGAGTCTACATGAGTGGAACTATATAAATGTAGAGTCTGCATGAGTGGAACTATATAAATGTAGAGTCTACATGAGTGGAACTATATAAATGTAGAGTCTACATGAGTTGGAACTATATAAATGTAGAGTCTACATGAGTGGAACTATATAAATGTAGAGTCTACATGAGTTGAACTATATAAATGTAGAGTCTACATGAGTGGAACTATATAAATGTAGAGTCTACATAAGTGGAACTATATAAATGTAGAGTCTGCATGAGTGGAACTATATAAATGTAGAGTCTACATGAGTGGAACTATATAAATGTAGAGTCTACATGAGTTGAACTATATAAATGTAGAGTCTACATGAGTGGAACTATATAAATGTAGAGTCTACATGAGTGGAACTATATAAATGTAGAGTCTACATGAGTGGAACTATATAAATGTAGAGTCTACATGAGTGGAACTATATAAATGTAGAGTCTACATGAGTTGAACTATATAAATGTAGAGTCTACATGAGTGGAACTATATAAATGCAGAGTCTACATGAGTGGAACTATATAAATGTAGAGTCTACATGAGTGGAACTATATAAATGTAGAGTCTACATGAGTTGAACTATATAAATGTAGAGTCTACATGAGTGGAACTATATAAATGTAGAGTCTATATGAGTTGAACTATATAAATGTAGCGTCTACATGAGTGGAACTATATAAATGTAGAGTCTACATGAGTTGGAACTATATAAATGTAGAGTCTACATGAGTGGAACTATATAAATGTAGAGTCTACATGAGTTGAACTATATAAATGTAGAGTCTACATGAGTTGGAACTATATAAATGTAGAGTCTACATGAGTGGAACTATATAAATGTAGAGTCTACATGAGTTGAACTATATAAATGTAGAGTCTACATGAGTGGAACTATATAAATATAGAGTCTACATGAGTGGAACTATATAAATGTAGAGTCTACATGAGTTGGAACTATATAAATGTAGAGTCTACATGAGTGGAACTATATAAATGTAGAGTCTACATGAGTGGAACTATATAAATGTAGAGTCTACATGAGTTGAACTATATAAATGTAGAGTCTACATGAGTGGAACTATATAAATATAGAGTCTACATGAGTGGAACTATATAAATGTAGAGTCTACATGAGTTGAACTATATAAATGTAGAGTCTACATGAGTGGAACTATATAAATATAGAGTCTACATGAGTGGAACTATATAAATGTAGAGTCTACATGAGTTGGAACTATATAAATGTAGAGTCTTCATGAGTGGAACTATATAAATGTAGAGTCTACATGAGTTGAACTATATAAATGTAGAGTCTACATGAGTGGAACTATATAAATGTAGAGTCTACATGAGTGGAACTATATAAATGTAGAGTCTGCATGAGTGGAACTATATAAATGTAGAGTCTACATGAGTGGAACTATATAAATGTAGAGTCTACATGAGTTGGAACTATATAAATGTAGAGTCTACATGAGTGGAACTATATAAATGTAGAGTCTACATGAGTGGAACTATATAAATGTAGAGTCTACATGAGTGGAACTATATAAATGTAGAGTCTGCATGAGTTGAACTATATAAATGTAGAGTCTACATGAGTGGAACTATATAAATGTAGAGTCTACATGAGTTGGAACTATATAAATGTAGAGTCTACATGAGTGGAACTATATAAATGTAGAGTCTACATGAGTTGAACTATATAAATGTAGAGTCTATATGAGTGGAACTATATAAATGTAGAGTCTACATGAGTGGAACTATATAAATGTAGAGTCTACATGAGTGGAACTATATAAATGTAGAGTCTACATGAGTGGAACTATATAAATGTAGAGTCTACATGAGTTGAACTATATAAATGTAGAGTCTACATAAGTTGAACTATATAAATGTAGAGTCTACATGAGTGGAACTATATAAATGTAGAGTCTACATGAGTGGAACTATATAAATGTAGAGTCTACATGAGTTGAACTATATAAATGTAGAGTCTACATGAGTTGAACTATATAAATGTAGAGTCTACATGAGTTGAACTATATAAATGTAGAGTCTACATGAGTGGAACTATATAAATGTAGAGTCTACATGAGTTGGAACTATATAAATGTAGAGTCTACATGAGTGGAACTATATAAATGTAGAGTCTACATGAGTTGAACTATATAAATGTAGAGTCTACATGAGTGGAACTATATAAATGTAGAGTCTACATGAGTGGAACTATATAAATGTAGAGTCTGCATGAGTTGAACTATATAAATGTAGAGTCTACATGAGTGGAACTATATAAATGTAGAGTCTACATGAGTTGGAACTATATAAATGTAGAGTCTACATGAGTGGAACTATATAAATGTAGAGTCTACATGAGTTGAACTATATAAATGTAGAGTCTATATGAGTGGAACTATATAAATGTAGAGTCTACATGAGTGGAACTATATAAATGTAGAGTCTACATGAGTGGAACTATATAAATGTAGAGTCTACATGAGTGGAACTATATAAATGTAGAGTCTACATGAGTTGAACTATATAAATGTAGAGTCTACATGAGTTGAACTATATAAATGTAGAGTCTACATGAGTGGAACTATATAAATGTAGAGTCTACATGAGTGGAACTATATAAATGTAGAGTCTACATGAGTTGAACTATATAAATGTAGAGTCTACATGAGTTGAACTATATAAATGTAGAGTCTACATGAGTTGAACTATATAAATGTAGAGTCTACATGAGTGGAACTATATAAATGTAGAGTCTACATGAGTTGGAACTATATAAATGTAGAGTCTACATGGGTGGAACTATATAAATGTAGAGTCTACATGAGTTGAACTATATAAATGTAGAGTCTACATGAGTTGAACTATATAAATGTAGAGTCTACATGAGTGGAACTATATAAATGTAGAGTCTACATGAGTGGAACTATATAAATGTAGAGTCTACATGAGTTGAACTATATAAATGTAGAGTCTACATGAGTTGAACTATATAAATGTAGAGTCTACATGAGTGGAACTATATAAATGTAGAGTCTACATGAGTTGGAACTATATAAATGTAGAGTCTACATGAGTGGAACTATATAAATGTAGAGTCTACATGAGTGGAACTATATAAATGTAGAGTCTGCATGAGTGGAACTATATAAATGTAGAGTCTACATGAGTGGAACTATTTAAATGTAGAGTCTACATGAGTGGAACTATATAAATGTAGAGTCTACATGAGTTGGAACTATATAAATGTAGAGTCTACATGAGTTGGAACTATATAAATGTAGAGTCTACATGAGTGGAACTATATAAATGTAGAGTCTGCATGAGTGGAACTATATAAATGTAGAGTCTACATGAGTTGGAACTATATAAATGTAGAGTCTACATGAGTGGAACTATATAAATGTAGAGTCTACATGAGTGGAACTATATAAATATAGAGTCTACATGAGTGGAACTATATAAATATAGAGTCTACATGAGTGGAACTATATAAATGTAGAGTCTACATGAGTGGAACTATATAAATATAGAGTCTACATGAGTGGAACTATATAAAAGGTAGAGTCTACATGAGTGGAACTATATAAATGTAGAGTCTACATGAGTGGAACTATATAAATGTAGAGTCTACATGAGTGGAACTATATAAATGTAGAGTCTACATGAGTTGAACTATATAAATGTAGAGTCTACATGAGTTGGAACTATATAAATGTAGAGTCTACATGAGTGGAACTATATACATATAGAGTCTACATGAGTGGAACTATATAAATATAGAGTCTACATGAGTGGAACTATATAAATGTTTCTACAGCTCGTGTTCATCTACACGATGAGAAGAGAATCGTGAAATGAATCCTGAACATACGGATCTACTGACGTCCAGAACAAGTGACATGAACTCACGGAGACGAAGGCTCGAGCTGTGCTGCCGTTGACGCTCAGGTCCAGAGGAGCGTCTGCGTTGAAGAGGGCGAACAGTCTCTTGGACCAGAAGGACGGGATGAAGTCTCTGAACTGGAGACCCCAGTAGAGGTTGAAGACCCGGTGCAGGTCCAGAGCCAGACAGCTGCAGTTGAAGACCAGCACGCCCAGTTCCTTCCTCTGAGACCACATGAAGATTGACTCACTGACTCA
>NC_141828.1:2945000-2960000 GCF_982586985.1 Callionymus lyra
AGAGAGACAGAGTGAGAAGGGGTGAGAAGGAGTGAGACGGAGAGAGACGGAGTGAGAAGGAGTGAGATGGAGTGAGATGGAGAGAAAGTGCATGGTCCACATGAATGTTTGAATCTTGAATATATTTATTGGTCACATCAGAGTAAAATTATTTTTATTTTCTTCATACATTAAGTTCTTCTTAGTTTATTTAACTTCATTCAAAGCAGCTGTTCATGGAAATGATTCTGATTTATTTTGTATTTATTTGTGTTATTTGTTCAACTCCAAAGATAATAATAATAATAAGTTCTTTGTTTCTTTTTTTGGCTTTTGTGTAATTTAAAGGATTTTTAAAATATTTACTGAAAATAAGTTATTTTAATAATGAATGAAATGTATGTAAATAAAATGCTATAAAATAGTAGTAGTTTGTAATAGTATTGTTATTCTTAATATCTGATTTCTTTAGAGTCAATAAATCGAACCCATCAACACGAACAGGCCACAACAAAAAATGTTGGCCTTGAGTTATTAGTGATAAGAAGTTAATAAAAGTAATCAATTGATCACTTCCTTCAAAAGGTTCCAGATCGTCTCTTGTATTCGCACCAGAGTGAGTTCACTCTGCCTCGAGGTGAACTTGAACGACCTTGAAAACTTCACTCTCTGCTCCAGACACGTCGTCGGTGATTAATGTGGCGTTAATGAGGTCGTCATGGTGATGGAGGAGGAAGAGTTTCGGGAACATCTTGGTCTCAAAACGACCAAAACTGATAGTAATGTTTGTAACTCACTGAAAGTAATGTTTGTAACTCACTGAGAGTAATGTTTGTAACTCACTGAGAGTAATGTTTGTAACTCACTGAGAGTAATGTTTGTAACTCACTGAAAGTAATGTTTGTAACTCACTGAAAGTAATGTTTGTAACTCACTGAGAGTAATGTTTGTAACTCACTGAAAGTAATGTTTGTAACTCACTGAGAGTAATGTTTGTAACTCACTGAAAGTAATGTTTGTAACTCACTGAGAGTAATGTTTGTAACTCACTGAAAGTAATGTTTGTAACTCACTGAAAGAAATGTTTGTAACTCACTGAAAGTAATGTTTGTAACTCACTGAAAGTAATGTTTGTAACTCACTGAAAGTAATGTTTGTAACTCACTGAAAGTAATGTTTGTAACTCACTGAAAGTAATGTTTGTAACTCACTGAGAGTAATGTTTGTAACTCACTGAGAGTAATGTTTGTAACTCACTGAGAGTAATGTTTGTAACTCACTGAGAGTAATGTTTGTAACTCACTGAAAGTAATGTTTGTAACTCAATGAAAGTAATGTTTGTAACTCACTGAAAGTAATGTTTGTAACTCACTGAGAGTAATGTTTGTAACTCACTGAAAGTAATGTTTGTAACTCACTGAAAGTAATGTTTGTAACTCACTGAAAGTAATGTTTGTAACTCACTGAAAGTAATGTTTGTAACTCACTGAAAGTAATGTTTGTAACTCACTGAGAGTAATGTTTGTAACTCACTGAAAGTAATGTTTGTAACTCACTGAGAGTAATGTTTGTAACTCACTAAGAGTAATGTTTGTAACTCACTAAGAGTAATGTTTGTAACTCACTGAGAGTAATCTTTGTAACTCACTGAGAGTAATGTTTGTAACTCACTGAGAGTAATGTTTGTAACTCACTGAAAGTAATGTTTGTAACTCACTGAGAGTAATGTTTGTAACTCACTGAAAGTAATGTTTGTAACTCACTGAAAGTAATGTTTGTAACTCACTGAAAGTAATCTTTGTAACTCACTGAGAGTAATCTTTGTAACTCACTGAGAGTAATGTTTGTAACTCACTGAGAGTAATGTTTGTAACTCAATGAGAGTAATGTTTGTAACTCACTGACAGTAATGTTTGTAACTCACTGAGAGTAATGTTTGTAACTCACTGAGAGTAATGTTTGTAACTCACTGAGAGTAATGTTTGTAACTCACTGAGAGTAATGTTTGTAACTCACTGAGAGTAATGTTTGTAACTCACTGAAAGTAATGTTTGTAACTCACTGAAAGTAATGTTTGTAACTCACTGAGAGTAATGTTTGTAACTCACTGAGAGTAATGTTTGTAACTCACTGAAAGTCATGTTTGTAACTCACTGAAAGTAATGTTTGTAACTCACTGAAAGTAATGTTTGTAACTCACTGAAAGTAATGTTTGTAACTCACTGAGAGTAATGTTTGTAACTCACTGAGAGTAATGTTTGTAACTCACTGAGAGTAATGTTTGTAACTCACTGAGAGTAATGTTTGTAACTCACTGAGAGTAATGTTTGTAACTCACTGAAAGTAATGTTTGTAACTCACTGAAAGTAATGTTTGTAACTCACTGAGAGTAATGTTTGTAACTCACTGAGAGTAATGTTTGTAACTCACTGAAAGTAATGTTTGTAACTCACTGAAAGTAATGTTTGTAACTCACTGAAAGTAATGTTTGTAACTCACTGAAAGTAATGTTTGTAACTCACTGAGAGTAATGTTTGTAACTCACTGAGAGTAATGTTTGTAACTCACTGAGAGTAATGTTTGTAACTCACTGATAGTAATGTTTGTAACTCACTGAGAGTAATGTTTGTAACTCACTGAAAGTAATGTTTGTAACTCACTGAAAGTAATGTTTGTAACTCACTGAAAGAAATGTTTGTAACTCACTGAAAGTAATGTTTGTAACTCACTGAAAGTAATGTTTGTAACTCACTGAAAGTAATGTTTGTAACTCACTGAAAGTAATGTTTGTAACTCACTGAAAGTAATGTTTGTAACTCACTGAGAGTAATGTTTGTAACTCACTGAGAGTAATGTTTGTAACTCACTGAGAGTAATGTTTGTAACTCACTGAGAGTAATGTTTGTAACTCACTGAAAGTAATGTTTGTAACTCAATGAAAGTAATGTTTGTAACTCACTGAGAGTAATGTTTGTAACTCACTGAAAGTAATGTTTGTAACTCACTGAAAGTAATGTTTGTAACTCACTGAAAGAAATGTTTGTAACTCACTGAAAGTAATGTTTGTAACTCACTGAAAGTAATGTTTGTAACTCACTGAAAGTAATGTTTGTAACTCACTGAAAGTAATGTTTGTAACTCACTGAAAGTAATGTTTGTAACTCACTGAGAGTAATGTTTGTAACTCACTGAGAGTAATGTTTGTAACTCACTGAGAGTAATGTTTGTAACTCACTGAGAGTAATGTTTGTAACTCACTGAAAGTAATGTTTGTAACTCAATGAAAGTAATGTTTGTAACTCACTGAAAGTAATGTTTGTAACTCACTGAAAGTAATGTTTGTAACTCACTGAAAGTAATGTTTGTAACTCACTGAGAGTAATGTTTGTAACTCACTGAAAGTAATGTTTGTAACTCACTGAAAGAAATGTTTGTAACTCACTGAAAGTAATGTTTGTAACTCACTGAAAGTAATGTTTGTAACTCACTGAAAGTAATGTTTGTAACTCACTGAAAGTAATGTTTGTAACTCACTGAAAGTAATGTTTGTAACTCACTGAGAGTAATGTTTGTAACTCACTGAGAGTAATGTTTGTAACTCACTGAGAGTAATGTTTGTAACTCACTGAGAGTAATGTTTGTAACTCACTGAAAGTAATGTTTGTAACTCAATGAAAGTAATGTTTGTAACTCACTGAAAGTAATGTTTGTAACTCACTGAGAGTAATGTTTGTAACTCACTGAAAGTAATGTTTGTAACTCACTGAAAGTAATGTTTGTAACTCACTGAAAGTAATGTTTGTAACTCACTGAAAGTAATGTTTGTAACTCACTGAAAGTAATGTTTGTAACTCACTGAGAGTAATGTTTGTAACTCACTGAAAGTAATGTTTGTAACTCACTGAGAGTAATGTTTGTAACTCACTAAGAGTAATGTTTGTAACTCACTAAGAGTAATGTTTGTAACTCACTGAGAGTAATCTTTGTAACTCACTGAGAGTAATGTTTGTAACTCACTGAGAGTAATGTTTGTAACTCACTGAAAGTAATGTTTGTAACTCACTGAGAGTAATGTTTGTAACTCACTGAAAGTAATGTTTGTAACTCACTGAAAGTAATGTTTGTAACTCACTGAAAGTAATGTTTGTAACTCACTGAGAGTAATGTTTGTAACTCACTGAGAGTAATGTTTGTAACTCACTGAGAGTAATGTTTGTAACTCAATGAAAGTAATGTTTGTAACTCACTGAAAGTAATGTTTGTAACTCACTGAAAGTAATCTTTGTAACTCACTGAGAGTAATCTTTGTAACTCACTGAGAGTAATGTTTGTAACTCACTGAGAGTAATGTTTGTAACTCAATGAGAGTAATGTTTGTAACTCACTGACAGTAATGTTTGTAACTCACTGAGAGTAATGTTTGTAACTCACCGAGAGTAATGTTTGTAACTCACTGAAAGTAATGTTTGTAACTCACTGAAAGTAATGTTTGTAACTCACTGAGAGTAATGTTTGTAACTCACTGAGAGTAATGTTTGTGACTCACTGAGAGTAATGTTTGTAACTCACTGAAAGTAATGTTTGTAACTCACTGAGAGTAATGTTTGTAACTCACTGAAAGTAATGTTTGTAACTCACTGAAAGTAATGTTTGTAACTCACTGAGAGTAATGTTTGTAACTCACTGAGAGTAATGTTTGTAACTCACTGAGAGTAATGTTTGTAACTCACTGAGAGTAATGTTTGTAACTCAATGAAAGTAATGTACTGAAAGTAATGTTTGTAACTCACTGAAAGTAATGTTTGTAACTCACTGAGAGTAATGTTTGTAACTCACTGAGAGTAATGTTTGTAACTCACTGAGAGTAATGTTTGTAACTCAATGAAAGTAATGTTTGTAACTCACTGAAAGTAATGTTTGTAACTCACTGAAAGTAATCTTTGTAACTCACTGAGAGTAATCTTTGTAACTCACTGAGATTAATGTTTGTAACTCACTGAGAGTAATGTTTGTAACTCAATGAGAGTAATTTTTGTAACTCACTGACAGTAATGTTTGTAACTCACTGAGAGTAATGTTTGTAACTCACCGAGAGTAATGTTTGTAACTCACTGAAAGTAATGTTTGTAACTCACTGAAAGTAATGTTTGTAACTCACTGAGAGTAATGTTTGGAACTCACTGAGAGTAATGTTTGTAACTCACTGAGAGTAATGTTTGTAACTCACTGAAAGTAATGTTTGTAACTCACTGAAAGTAATGTTTGTAACTCACTGAGAGTAATGTTTGTAACTCACTGAGAGTAATGCTTGTAACTCACTGAGAGTAATCTTTGTGACTCACTGAAAGTAATCTTTGTAACTCACTGAGAGTAATGTTTGTAACTCACTGACAGTATTGTTTGTAACTCACTGAGAGTAATGTTTGTAACTCACTGAGAGTAATGTTTGTAACTCACTGAAAGTAATGTTTGTAACTCACTGAAAGTAATGTTTGTAACTCACTGAGAGTAATGTTTGTAACTCACTGAAAGTAATGTTTGTAATTCACTGAAAGTAATGTTTGTAACTCACTGAAAGTAATGTTTGTAACTCACTGAGAGAAATGTTTGTAACTCACTGAGAGTAATGTTTGTAACTCACTGAAAGTAATGTTTGTAACTCATTGAAAGTAATGTTTGTAACTCACTGAAAGTAATGTTTGTAACTCACTGAAAGTAATGTTTGTAACTCACTGAAAGTAATGTTTGTAACTCACTGAGAGTAATGTTTGTAACTCACTGAAAGTAATGTTTGTAACTCATTGAAAGTAATGTTTGTAACTCACTAAGAGTAATGTTTGTAACTCACTGAGAGTAATCTTTGTAACTCACTGAGAGTAATGTTTGTAACTCACTGAGAGTAATGTTTGTAACTCACTGAAAGTAATGTTTGTAACTCACTGAGAGTAATGTTTGTAACTCACTGAAAGTAATGTTTGTAACTCACTGAAAGTAATGTTTGTAACTCACTGAAAGTAATGTTTGTAACTCACTGAGAGTAATGTTTGTAACTCACTGAAAGTAATGTTTGTAACTCACTGAGAGTAATGTTTGTAACTCAATGAAAGTAATGTTTGTAACTCACTGAAAGTAATGTTTGTAACTCACTGAAAGTAATCTTTGTAACTCACTGAGAGTAATCTTTGTAACTCACTGAGAGTAATGTTTGTAACTCACTGAGAGTAATGTTTGTAACTCACTGAGAGTAATGTTTGTAACTCACTGAGATTAATGTTTGTAACTCACTGAGAGTAATGTTTGTAACTCACTGAATGTAATGTTTGTAACTCACTGAGAGTAATCTTTGTAACTCACTGAGAGTAATGTTTGTAACTCACTGAGAGTAATGTTTGTAACTCACTGAGATTAATGTTTGTAACTCAGTGAGAGTAATGTTTGTAACTCACTGAATGTAATGTTTGTAACTCACTGAGAGTAATCTTTGTAACTCACTGAGAGTAATGTTTGTAACTCACTGAAAGTAATGTTTGTAACTCATTGAAAGTAATGTTTGTAACTCACTGAAAGTAATGTTTGTAACTCACTGAAAGTAATGTTTGTAACTCACTGAAAGTAATGTTTGTAACTCACTGAGAGTAATGTTTGTAACTCACTGAAAGTAATGTTTGTAACTCATTGAAAGTAATGTTTGTAACTCACTAAGAGTAATGTTTGTAACTCACTGAGAGTAATCTTTGTAACTCACTGAGAGTAATGTTTGTAACTCACTGAGAGTAATGTTTGTAACTCACTGAAAGTAATGTTTGTAACTCACTGAGAGTAATGTTTGTAACTCACTGAAAGTAATGTTTGTAACTCACTGAAAGTAATGTTTGTAACTCACTGAAAGTAATGTTTGTAACTCACTGAGAGTAATGTTTGTAACTCACTGAGAGTAATGTTTGTAACTCACTGAGAGTAATGTTTGTAACTCAATGAAAGTAATGTTTGTAACTCACTGAAAGTAATGTTTGTAACTCACTGAAAGTAATCTTTGTAACTCACTGAGAGTAATCTTTGTAACTCACTGAGAGTAATGTTTGTAACTCACTGAGAGTAATGTTTGTAACTCACTGAGAGTAATGTTTGTAACTCACTGAGAGTAATGTTTGTAACTCACTGAGAGTAATCTTTGTAACTCACTGAGAGTAATGTTTGTAACTCACTGAAAGTAATGTTTGTAACTCACTGAAAGTAATGTTTGTAACTCACTGAGAGTAATCTTTGTAACTCACTGAGAGTAATGTTTGTAACTCACTGAGAGTAATGTTTGTAACTCACTGAGAGTAATGTTTGTAACTCACTGAAAGTAATGTTTGTAACTCACTGAAAGTAATGTTTGTAACTCACTGAGAGTAATGTTTGTAACTCACTGAGAGTAATGTTTGTAACTCACTGAGAGTAATGTTTGTAACTCACTGAGAGTAATGTTTGTAACTCACTGAGAGTAATGTTTGTAACTCACTGAAAGTAATGTTTGTAACTCACTGAAAGTAATCTTTGTAACTCACTGAGAGTAATGTTTGTAACTCACTGAGAGTAATGTTTGTAACTCACTGAGAGTAATGTTTGTAACTCACTGAGAGTAATGTTTGTAACTCACTGAGAGTAATGTTTGTAACTCACTGAAAGTAATGTTTGTAACTCACTGAAAGTAATGTTTGTAACTCACTGAGAGTAATGTTTGTAACTCACTGAGAGTAATTTTTGTAACTCACTGAGAGTAATTTTTGTAACTCACTGAGAGTAATGTTTGTAACTCACTGAGAGTAATGTTTGTAACTCACTGAGAGTAATGTTTGTAACTCACTGAGAGTAATGTTTGTAACTCACTGAGAGTAATGTTTGTAACTCACTGAGAGTAATGTTTGTAACTCACTGAGAGTAATGTTTGTAACTCACTGAAAGTAATGTTTGTAACTCACTGAGAGTAATGTTTGTAACTCAATGAAAGTAATGTTTGTAACTCACTGAGAGTAATGTTTGTAACTCACTGAGAGTAATGTTTGTAACTCACGGAGAGTAATGTTTGTAACTCACTGAGAGTAATGTTTGTAACTCACTGAGAGTAATGTTTGTAACTCACTGAGAGTAATGTTTGTAACTCACTGAAAGTAATGTTTGTAACTCACTGAGAGTAATGTTTGTAACTCACTGAGAGTAATGTTTGTAACTCACTGAGAGTAATGTTTGTAACTCACTGAGAGTAATGTTTGTAACTCACTGAGAGTAATGTTTGTAACTCACTGAAAGTAATGTTTGTAACTCACTGAGAGTAATGTTTGTAACTCACTGAAAGTAATGTTTGTAACTCACTGAGAGTAATGTTTGTAACTCACTGAGAGTAATGTTTGTAACTCACTGAGAGTAATGTTTGTAACTCACTGAGAGTAATGTTTGTAACTCACTGAGAGTAATGTTTGTAACTCACTGAAAGTAATGTTTGTAACTCACTGAAAGTCATGAACAAACATGTGAATCCTTCAAACACAAGGAGAACGTTTCCATCGACTCGAAGACTCTGAAGATGAATGGATTGTTTTGACTCGTTCTTATCTCACGGCTGATCTTGTTCACCGGACACTGAGGATAAACGATCCAGCTGCAGCACCGGGACTATTATGGTCTGTCTCTGCACGAGGGGAACGAACGTGACGAAGGTGACGTCGCAAGTGGATCAACGTCTGGACACTGGAGCCGGTTTGAGACGAACACACGATGAAGATACGACGACTGAACTGATGTTTGTCTCATCGACGATCACAACATTTGTTCAATATCTAGTGTCATCTTCACTTCGCTCTTATTTTGTCGGGACTCAGTTCTCGAGCTTGACAGTCGCTCACGAGCTGTTTTGGCGAGAAACAGTGAATCTTCAGAAACTTCAACAATACTTTGAAGTGTTTGGATCATTTTGTTTCATTTTTCAGTTTCTTGTCGTGAACAGATCGCTTTTTTTCTTTGGCCTCCAACATTTAAGATGTAAAGTAAAAGTAAAAAGGTGCATTTTTTCTTCAAAAACGTTTGTTATGGAAAGAACCTCGACTGGAACCGTCGTCATGACGACGCAGACACAGTTTTCCTGTTAGAGATGCAGATGTTTAGATTTAATCTCATGGTTTTCTTGTTTATAAATCAACTTTGTCGATGGAAAGATGTCTTTGAACTTCTCTCAACACTTGTCAAACACAAAAATGCCTTCAATGAAGTCGGGATTTCTATGGTGTGTTCAAGAGTGTAGGATTTATTCAAACAAAACACAAACTGACTGGGCTTTCTTCTGTGTCAGTTGTTTTAAATGATTCAATATTATCCCTTGAATGTTGACATATGTTTATTTATGCAACGTTTCTTTTATAATTAAATATAAATATATAAGTATGTCAGAGAGAAGCTCAAGTTCTTACTGATCTCTGAGCCGCTGAACTGACGTCGTAAAATAATCCTACATTTAAACGTCAAATACACATTCTTTAAATGCACTTTGTAGTTATAAGAGAAAATAAAAGTGTTGACAATGACTCGTTCATGTGCTTTAGTTTGACAAAGAAACCTTTGGTTTTAAATGTCATATTATTTACTATTTAGCATTTTGGAATGTTTTTATTGCATTTTTATTTTTTAAGTAATACCTCGATCTGAGGTAAGTTCACAGTAACGACACGTGTTTCTGTTCTGACTTGATTCCAGGTTTCATGATGAACTTTCTTCTTCTTGGACCTCGTTGGTCTTCACTGGTCGTCCTCACACGTCCAAGCAGAACCTCCTCCGTCATCTCACCTGCTTCTGCGATTAGGAGGAGGCCCCGGGGCGAACCCAGGACATGTTTGTGAAACCACATTCTTGACCTGTCCTTGACCTGCAGCTGGATCTGAATAATTGATCATAAATAATCATTTAAAAGTTTCATTGATCGTATTCCATAAATACTGACATCATTAATATGTTCTTTAAACATCTGATGATCCCTGAGAACCTTGAGAACCTTGAGAACCTTCTCTTGAAGGACTTCATCCTAACAATCCTGAGCAACGACACTGTAAACCAGCACAACACGGTATTTAAAAAGAACAGCTTCTGCTTCCTCTCCAGTTTCTGGTGAAACCTGCTCCAGGAACAGACACTCGATCCTCCACACTTTGAAATATTGATGCGAGAAGAAGCTTCGCGACTCAAATGTGTCATAAAGTTGCCGACGGAGCTAAAAGCTGCGTCTGCGGTTCAATGTTAACGTTTGAAGGATCCGTTTTACTCGCGGTGACGTCGAGTCGCTCGTGACCTCGGCTCGTCAAACACCGAGCCTGGAGCTTCACGAGCTCCAGAAGGATTGTCGCTCGTGATGTTGTCCACCTCGTTAACGAGCTCCAAACACACAACATCGTGTCAGAGAGAACACGACAACAAGAGTCGCTAATGATCAACAAACTGAGATCACGACGAGTTGATGAAGGGATGAGAGATGATGAAGGGATGAGAGATGATGAAAGGATGAGAGATGATGAAGGGATGAGAGATGATGAAGTGATGAGAGATGATGAAGGGATGAGAGATGATGAAGGGATGAGAGTTGATGAAGGGATGAGAGATGATGAAGGGATGAGAGATGATGAAGGGATGAGAGATGATGAAGGGATGAGAGATGATGAAGGGATGAGAGATGATGAAGGGATGAGAGATGATGAAGGGATGAGAGTTGATGAAGGGATGAGAGATGATGAAGGGATGAGAGATGATGAAGGGATGAGAGATGATGAAGGGATGAGAGATGATGAAGGGATGAGAGATGATGAAGGGATGAGAGATGATGAAGGGATGAGAGATGATGAAGGGATGAGAGATGATGAAGGGATGAGAGATGATGAAGGGATGAGAGATGATGAAGGGATGAGAGATGATGAAGGGATGAGAGATGATGAAGGGATGAGAGATGATGAAGGGATGAGAGATGATGAAGGGATGAGAGATGATGAAGGGATGAGAGATGATGAAGGGATGAGAGATGATGAAGGGATGAGAGATGATGAAGGGATGAGAGATGATGAAGGGATGAGAGATGATGAAGGGATGAGAGATGATGAAGGGATGAGAGATGATGAAGGGATGAGAGATGATGAAGGGATGAGAGATGATGAAGGGATGAGAGATGATGAGGGGATGAGAGATGATGAAGGGATGAGAGATGATGAAGGGATGAGAGATGATGAAGGGATGAGAGATGATGAAGGGATGAGAGATGATGAAGGGATGAGAGATGATGAAGGGATGAGAGATGATGAAGGGATGAGAGATGATGAAGGGATGAGAGATGATGAAGGGATGAGAGATGATGAAGGGATGAGAGATGATGAAGGGATGAGAGATGATGAAAGGATGAGAGATGATGAAGGGATGAGAGATGATGAAGGGATGAGAGATGATGAAGGAGCAGCGAGAGGATCAGAGCTGCTGGTGAATCTCTGGTCAAGAGAGTAAATGTCAATATTATCAATTAGATTTGAGAAGAAACTGATGCTCGTGTCATGATGAGCTTCAGGTTACAGAAGAAACATCATGATCCATATGAGACGCAGTCAGAGTTCATCCTTTCTTTCATCCTTTCTTTCATCCTTTCTTTCATCCTGTCTTTCATCCTGTCTTTCATCCTGTCTTTCATCAACTCTCTGTTTCCGTCGACGCTGCAAGACTCGACCAATCGATCGTCACCGAAGACAATTCAACGCGTCTCTAGATCTGAGTCATTAACCATCGACTCCTGACACACACACATCTAGAGATAACACACACACATCTAGAGATAACACACACACATCTAGAGATAACACACACACATCTAGAGATAACACACACACATCTAGAGATAACACACACACATCTAGAGATAACACACACACATCTAGAGATAACACACACACATCTAGAGATAACACACACACATCTAGAGATAACACACACACATCTACAGATAACACACACACATCTACAGATAACACACACACATCTAGAGATAACACACACACATCTAGAGATAACACACACACATCTAGAGATAACACACACACATCTAGAGATAACACACACACATCTAGAGATAACACACACACATCTACAGATAACACACACACATCTACAGATAACACACACACATCTACAGATAACACACACACATCTACAGATAACACACACACATCTAGAGATAACACACACACATCTACAGATAACACACACACATCTACAGATAACACACACACATCTACAGATAACACACACACATCTAGAGATAACACACACACATCTAGAGATAACACACACACATCTAGAGATAACACACACACATCTAGAGATAACACACACACATCTACAGATAACACACACACATCTACAGATAACACACACACATCTACAGATAACACACACACATCTACAGATAACACACACACATCTAGAGATAACACACACACATCTACAGATAACACACACACATCTACAGATAACACACACACATCTACAGATAACACACACACATCTACAGATAACACACACACATCTACAGATAACACACACACATCTACAGATAACACACACACATCTACAGTTAACACACACACATCTACAGTTAACACACACACATCTACAGATAACACACACACATCTACAGATAACACACACACATCTACAGATAACACACACACATCTACAGATAACACACACACATCTACAGATAACACACACACATCTACAGATAACACACACACATCTACAGATAACACACACACATCTACAGATAACACACACACATCTACAGATAACACACACACATCTACAGATAACACACACACATCTACAGATAACACACACACATCTACAGATAACACACACACATCTAGAGATAACACACACACATCTACAGATAACACACACACATCTACAGAAAACACACACACATCTACAGAAAACACACACACATCTACAGATAACACACACACATCTACAGATAACACACACACATCTACAGATAACACACACCCATCTACAGATAACACACACACATCTACAGAAAACACACACACATCTACAGATAACACACACACATCTACAGATAACACACACACATCTAGAGATAACACACACACATCTACAGATAACACACACATCTACAGAAAACACACACACATCTACAGAAAACACACACACATCTACAGATAACACACACACATCTACAGATAACACACACACATCTACAGATAACACACACACATCTAGAGATAACACTCACACATCTACAGATAACACACACACATCTAGAGATAACACACACACATCTAGAGATAACACACACACATCTACAGATAACACACACACATCTAGAGATAACACACACACATCTAGAGATAACACACACACATCTAGAGATAACACACACACATCTACAGATAACACACACACATCTACAGATAACACACACACATCTACAGATAACACACACACATCTAGAGATAACACACACACATCTAGAGATAACACACACACATCTACAGATAACACACACACATCTAGAGATAACACACACACATCTACAGATAACACACACACATCTAGAGATAACACACACACATCTACAGATAACACATACACATCTACAGATAACACACACACATCTACAGATAACACACACACATCTACAGATAACACACACACATCTACAGATAACACACACACATCTACAGATAACACACACACATCTACAGATAACACACACACATCTACAGATAACACACACACATCTACAGATAACACACACACATCTACAGATAACACACACACATCTACAGATAACACACACACATCTAGAGATAACACACACACATCTACAGATAACACACACACATCTACAGCTAACACACACACATCTACAGATAACACACACACATCTAGAGATAACACACACACATCTACAGATAACACACACACATCTACAGAAAACACACACACATCTACAGATAACACACACACATCTAGAGATAACACACACACATCTACAGATAACACACACACATCTAGAGATAACACACACACATCTAGAGATAACACACACACATCTACAGATAACACACACACATCTACAGATAACACACACACATCTAGAGATAACACACACACATCTACAGATAACACACACACATCTACAGATAACACACACACATCTAGAGATAACACACACACATCTACAGATAACACACACACATCTACAGATAACACACACACATCTAGAGATAACACACACACATCTACAGATAACACACACACATCTACAGATAACACACACACATCCAGAGATAACACACACACATCTACAGATAACACACACACATCTAGAGATAACACACACACATCTAGAGATAACACACACACATCTACAGATAACACACACACATCTACAGATAACACACACACATCTACAGATAACACACACACATCTACAGATAACACACACACATCTACAGATAACACACACACATCTAGAGATAACACACACACATCTACAGTTAACACACACACATCTAGAGATAACACACACACATCTACAGATAACACATACACATCTACAGATAACACACACACATCTACAGATAACACACACACATCTACAGATAACACACACACATCTACAGATAACACACACACATCTACAGATAACACACACACATCTACAGATAACACACACACATCTACAGATAACACACACACATCTACAGATAACACACACACATCTACAGATAAGACACACACATGGATTATTTATCTTGTTGTTCGTTTAAAAGTGTGTTTGTGTTGAAGATTTTTTTGTGATGAGAGATGATGAGGGAATGAGAGACGATGAAGGGATGAGAGATGATGAAGGGATGAGAGATGATAAAGGGATGAGAGATGATAAAGGGATGAGAGATGAAGGGATGAGAGATGATGAAGGGATGAGAGATGATG